>NC_088424.1:35188493-35455993 GCF_034236695.1 Oncorhynchus nerka
GATGGATAATAGAGGGATGTATATAGGGATGGTGAATAGACAGAGATAGAGCAGCTGGATGATAGAGGGATGTATGTAGTGATGGTGAATAGACAGAGAGAGAGCAGCTGGGTAATAGAGGGATGTATATAGTGATGGTGAATAGACAGAGATAGAGGAGCTGGATAATAGAGGGATGTATATAGTGATGGTGAATAGACAGAGAGAGAGAGCAGCTGGATGATAGAGGGATGTATGTAGTGATGGTGAATAGACAGAGAGAGAGCAGCTGGATAATAGAGGGATGTATATAGTTATGGTGAATAGACAGAGAGAGAGAGCAGCTGGATAATAGAGGGATGTATATAGTGATGGATAATAGAGGGATGTATATAGGGATGGTGAATAGACAGAGAGAGAGAGCAGCTGGATAATAGAAGGATGTATATAGTTATGGTGAATAGACAGAGAGAGAGCAGCTGGATAATAGAGGGATGTATATAGTGATGGATAATAGAGGGATGTATATAGTGATGGTGAATAGACAGAGATAGAGCAGCTGGATAATAGAGGGATGTATATAGTGATGGATAATAGAGGGATGTATATAGGGATGGTGAATAGACAGAGAGAGAGAGCTGGGTGATAGAGGGATGTATATAGTGATGGTGAATAGACAGAGAGAGAGCAGCTGGATAATAGAGGGATGTATATAGTTATGGTGAATAGACAGAGAGAGAGAGCTGGGTGATAGAGGGATGTATATAGTGATGGTGAATAGACAGAGAGAGAGCAGCTGGATAATAGAGGGATGTATATAGGGATGGTGAATAGACAGAGAGAGAGAGCTGGGTGATAGAGGGATGTATATAGTGATGGTGAATAGACAGAGAGAGAGCAGCTGGATAATAGAGGGATGTATATAGTTATGGTGAATAGACAGAGATAGAGCAGCTGGATAATAGAGGGATGTATATAGTGATGGATAATAGAGGGATGTATATAGTTATGGTGAATAGACAGAGAGAGAGCAGCTGGATAATAGAGGGATGTATATAGTTATGGTGAATAGACAGAGAGAGAGAGAGCAGCTGGATAATAGAGGGATGTATATAGTGATGGTGAATAGACAGAGAGAGAGAGCAGCTGGATAATAGAGGGATGTATATAGTTATGGTGAATAGACAGAGATAGAGCAGCTGGATAATAGAGGGATGTATATAGTGATGGATAATAGAGGGATGTATATAGTGATGGTGAATAGACAGACAGAGAGCAGTGGATAATAGAGGGATGTATATAGTGATGGTGAATAGACAGACAGAGAGCAGTGGATAATAGAGGGATGTATATAGTGATGGTGAATAGACAGAGATAGAGCAGCTGGATATTAGAGGGATGTATATAGTGATGGATAATAGAGTGATGTATATAGGGATGGTGAATAGACAGAGATAGAGCAGCTGGATGATAGAGGGATGTATATAGTGATGGTGAATAGACAGACAGAGAGAGAGAGCAGCTGGATAATAGAGGGATGTATATAGGGATGGTGAATAGACAGAGATAGAGCAGCTGGATAATAGAGGGATGTATATAGTGATGGATAATAGAGGGATGTATATAGGGATGGTGAATAGACAGAGATAGAGCAGCTGGATGATAGAGGGATGTATGTAGTGATGGTGAATAGACAGAGAGAGAGCAGCTGGGTAATAGAGGGATGTATATAGTGATGGTGAATAGACAGAGAGAGAGAGAGCAGCTGGATAATAGAGGGATGTATATAGTGATGGTGAATAGACAGAGATAGAGGAGCTGGATAATAGAGGGATGTATATAGTGATGGTGAATACACAGAGATAGAGCAGCTGGATGATAGAGGGATGTATGTAGTGATGGTGAATAGACAGAGAGAGAGCAGCTGGATAATAGAGGGATGTATATAGTGATGGTGAATAGACAGAGAGAGAGAGCAGCTAGATGATAGAGGGATGTATATAGTGATGGATAATAGAGGGATGTACATAGGGATGGTGAATAGACCGAGAGAGAGAGCAGCTGGATAATAGAGGGATGTATATAGTTATGGTGAATAGACAGAGAGAGAGCAGCTGAATAATAGAGGGATGTATATAGTGATGGATAATAGAGGGATGTATATAGTGATGGTGATTAGACAGAGATAGAGCAGCTGGATAATAGAGGGATGTATATAGTGATGGATAATAGAGGGATGTATATAGGGATGGTGAATAGACAGAGAGAGAGAGCAGCTGGATAATAGAGGGATGTATATAGTTATGGTGAATAGACAGAGAGAGAGCAGCTGGATAATAGAGGGATGTATATAGTGATGGTGAATAGACAGAGAGAGAGCAGCTGAGTGATAGAGGGGTGTATATAGTGATGGTGAATAGACAGACAGAGAGCAGTGGATAATAGAGGGATGTATATAGGTATGGTGAATAGACAGAGAGAGAGCAGCTGGGTGATAGAGGGATGTAAATAGTGATGGTGAATAGACAGACAGAGAGCAGTGGATAATAGAGGGATGTATATAGTGATGGATAATAGAGGGATGTATATGGTGATGGTGAATAGACAGAGAGAGAGCAGCTGGATGATAGAGGGATGCATATAGTGATGGTGAATAGACAGACAGAGAGCAGTGGATAATAGCGGGATGTATATAGGTATGGTGAATAGACAGAGAGAGAGCAGCTGGGTGATAGAGGGATGTATATAGTGATGGATAATAGAGGGATGTATATAGTGATGGTGAATAGACAGACAGAGATCAGTGGATAATAGAGGGATGTATATAGTGATGGTGAAAAGACAGACAGAGAGCAGTGGATAATAGAGGGATGTATATAGTGATGGTGAATAGACAGAGATAGAGCAGCTGGATATTAGAGGGATGTATATAGTGATGGATAATAGAGTGATGTATATAGGGATGGTGAATAGACAGAGATAGAGCAGCTGGATGATAGAGGGATGTATATAGTGATGGTGAATAGACAGACAGAGAGAGAGAGCAGCTGGATAATAGAGGGATGTATATAGGGATGGTGAATAGACAGAGATAGAGCAGCTGGATAATAGAGGGATGTATATAGTGATGGATAATAGAGGGATGTATATAGTGATGGTTAATAGATAGAGAGAGAGCAGCTGGATAATAGAGGGATGTATATAGTGATGGTGAATAGACAGAGATAGAGCAGCTGGATAATAGAGGGATGTATATAGTGATGGATAATAGAGGGATGTATATAGGGATGGTGAATAGACAGAGATAGAGCAGCTGGATGATAGAGGGATGTATGTAGTGATGGTGAATAGACAGAGAGAGAGCAGCTGGGTAATAGAGGGATGTATATAGTGATGGTGAATAGACAGAGATAGAGCAGCTGGATGATAGAGGGATGTATATAGTGATGGTGAATAGACAGAGATAGAGGAGCTGGATAATAGAGGGATGTATATAGTGATGGTGAATAGACAGAGAGAGAGCAGTGGATAATAGAGGGATGTATATAGGTATGGTGAATAGACAGAGAGAGAGCAGCTGGGTGATAGAGGGATGTAAATAGTGATGGTGAATAGACAGACAGAGAGCAGTGGATAATAGAGGGATGTATATAGTGATGGATAATAGAGGGATGTATATAGTGATGGTGCATAGACAGAGAGAGAGCAGCTGGATAATAGAGGGATGTATATAGTGATGGTGAATAGACAGAGATAGAGGAGCTGGATAATAGAGGGATGTATATAGTGATGGTGAATAGACAGAGAGAGAGCAGTGGATAATAGAGGGATGTATATAGGTATGGTGAATAGACAGAGAGAGCAGCTGGGTGATAGAGGGATGTAAATAGTGATGGTGAATAGACAGACAGAGAGCAGTGGATAATAGAGGGATGTATATAGTGATGGATAATAGAGGGATGTATATAGTGATGGTGAATAGACAGAGAGAGAGCAGCTGGATGATAGAGGGATGCATATAGTGATGGTGAATAGACAGGCAGAGAGCAGTGGATAATAGAGGGATGTATATAGGTATGGTGAATAGACAGAGAGAGAGCAGCTGGGTGATAGAGGGATGTATATAGTGATGGATAATAGAGGGATGTATATAGTGATGGTGAATAGACAGACAGAGAGCAGTGGATAATAGAGGGATGTATATAGTGATGGTGAATAGACAGACAGAGAGCAGTGGATAATAGAGGGATGTATATAGTGATGGTGAATAGACAGAGATAGAGCAGCTGGATATTAGAGGGATGTATATAGTGATGGATAATAGAGTGATGTATATAGGGATGGTGAATAGACAGAGATAGAGCAGCTGGATGATAGAGGGATGTATATAGTGATGGTGAATAGACAGACAGAGAGAGAGAGCAGCTGGATAATAGAGGGATGTATATAGGGATGGTGAATAGACAGAGATAGAGCAGCTGGATAATAGAGGGATGTATATAGTGATGGATAATAGAGGGATGTATATAGTAATGGTTAATAGATAGAGAGAGAGCAGCTGGATAATAGAGGGATGTATATAGTGATGGTGAATAGACAGAGATAGAGCAGCTGGATAATAGAGGGATGTATATAGTGATGGATAATAGAGGGATGTATATAGGGATGGTGAATAGACAGAGATAGAGCAGCTGGATGATAGAGGGATGTATGTAGTGATGGTGAATAGACAGAGAGAGAGCAGCTGGGTAATAGAGGGATGTATATAGTGATGGTGAATAGACAGAGATAGAGGAGCTGGATAATAGAGGGATGTATATAGTGATGGTGAATAGACAGAGAGAGAGAGCAGCTGGATGATAGAGGGATGTATGTAGTGATGGTGAATAGACAGAGAGAGAGCAGCTGGATAATAGAGGGATGTATATAGTTATGGTGAATAGACAGAGAGAGAGCAGCTGGATAATAGAGGGATGTATATAGTGATGGATAATAGAGGGATGTATATAGGGATGGTGAATAGACAGAGAGAGAGAGCAGCTGGATAATAGAAGGATGTATATAGTTATGGTGAATAGACAGAGAGAGAGCAGCTGGATAATAGAGGGATGTATATAGTGATGGATAATAGAGGGATGTATATAGTGATGGTGAATAGACAGAGATAGAGCAGCTGGATAATAGAGGGATGTATATAGTGATGGATAATAGAGGGATGTATATAGGGATGGTGAATAGACAGAGAGAGAGAGCTGGGTGATAGAGGGATGTATATAGTGATGGTGAATAGACAGAGAGAGAGCAGCTGGATAATAGAGGGATGTATATAGTTATGGTGAATAGACAGAGAGAGAGAGCTGGGTGATAGAGGGATGTATATAGTGATGGTGAATAGACAGAGAGAGAGCAGCTGGATAATAGAGGGATGTATATAGGGATGGTGAATAGACAGAGAGAGAGAGCTGGGTGATAGAGGGATGTATATAGTGATGGTGAATAGACAGAGAGAGCAGCTGGATAATAGAGGGATGTATATAGTTATGGTGAATAGACAGAGATAGAGCAGCTGGATAATAGAGGGATGTATATAGTGATGGATAATAGAGGGATGTATATAGTTATGGTGAATAGACAGAGAGAGAGCAGCTGGATAATAGAGGGATGTATATAGTTATGGTGAATAGACAGAGAGAGAGAGAGCAGCTGGATAATAGAGGGATGTATATAGTGATGGTGAATAGACAGAGAGAGAGAGCAGCTGGATAATAGAGGGATGTATATAGTTATGGTGAATAGACAGAGATAGAGCAGCTGGATAATAGAGGGATGTATATAGTGATGGATAATAGAGGGATGTATATAGTGATGGTGAATAGACAGACAGAGAGCAGTGGATAATAGAGGGATGTATATAGTGATGGTGAATAGACAGACAGAGAGCAGTGGATAATAGAGGGATGTATATAGTGATGGATAATAGAGTGATGTATATAGGGATGGTGAATAGACAGAGATAGAGCAGCTGGATATTAGAGGGATGTATATAGTGATGGATAATAGAGTGATGTATATAGGGATGGTGAATAGACAGAGATAGAGCAGCTGGATGATAGAGGGATGTATATAGTGATGGTGAATAGACAGACAGAGAGAGAGAGCAGCTGGATAATAGAGGGATGTATATAGGGATGGTGAATAGACAGAGATAGAGCAGCTGGATAATAGAGGGATGTATATAGTGATGGATAATAGAGGGATGTATATAGGGATGGTGAATAGACAGAGATAGAGCAGCTGGATGATAGAGGGATGTATGTAGTGATGGTGAATAGACAGAGAGAGAGCAGCTGGGTAATAGAGGGATGTATATAGTGATGGTGAATAGACAGAGAGAGAGAGAGCAGCTGGATAATAGAGGGATGTATATAGTGATGGTGAATAGACAGAGATAGAGAAGCTGGATAATAGAGGGATGTATATAGTGATGGTGAATACACAGAGATAGAGCAGCTGGATGATAGAGGGATGTATGTAGTGATGGTGAATAGACAGAGAGAGAGCAGCTGGATAATAGAGGGATGTATATAGTGATGGTGAATAGACAGAGAGAGAGAGCAGCTAGATGATAGAGGGATGTATATAGTGATGGATAATAGAGGGATGTACATAGGGATGGTGAATAGACCGAGAGAGAGAGCAGCTGGATAATAGAGGGATGTATATAGTTATGGTGAATAGACAGAGAGAGAGCAGCTGAATAATAGAGGGATGTATATAGTGATGGATAATAGAGGGATGTATATAGTGATGGTGATTAGACAGAGATAGAGCAGCTGGATAATAGAGGGATGTATATAGTGATGGATAATAGAGGGATGTATATAGGGATGGTGAATAGACAGAGAGAGAGAGCAGCTGGATAATAGAGGGATGTATATAGTTATGGTGAATAGACAGAGAGAGAGCAGCTGGATAATAGAGGGATGTATATAGTGATGGTGAATAGACAGAGAGAGAGCAGCTGAGTGATAGAGGGGTGTATATAGTGATGGTGCATAGACAGAGAGAGAGCAGCTGGATAATAGAGGGATGTATATAGTTATGGTGAATAGACAGAGAGAGAGCAGCTGGATAATAGAGGGATGTATATAGTTATGGTGAATAGACAGAGAGAGAGAGAGCAGCTGGATAATAGAGGGATGTATATAGTGATGGTGAATAGACAGAGATAGAGCAGCTGGATAATAGAGGGATGTATATAGTGATGGATAATAGAGGGATGTATATAGTGATGGTGAATAGACAGAGAGAGAGAGCAGCTGGATGATAGAGGGATGTATATAGTGATGGTGAATAGACAGACAGAGAGCAGTGGATAATAGAGGGATGTATATAGGTATGGTGAATAGACAGAGAGAGAGCAGCTGGGTGATAGAGGGATGTATATAGTGATGGATAATAGAGGGATGTATATAGTGATGGTGAATAGACAGACAGAGAGCAGTGGATAATAGAGGGATGTATATAGAGATGGTGAATAGACAGACAGAGAGCAGTGGATAATAGAGGGATGTATATAGTGATGGTGAATAGACAGACAGAGAGCAGTGGATAATAGAGGGATGTATATAGGTATGGTGAATAGACAGGGAGAGAGCAGCTGGATAATGGTTACTGTCTGGTCTCTGTGTTAAGAGGTCACAGTCCTCTCTGCGTCCTCTGATTCCTCTTCCTACTGTCCCCTCTGACAATACCGGAACCTTGTCTGTTTTACTGAAGAAGGACAGGAGAAAAGAATCACAAGCCCAAAGTCACAGAAGTATTAAAAAAAAAAAACTTTGAGAAAATGTATGAGTCACCCTTTTGTTGTTTTATCACTTTGTACAATGGAAGACTCAAATCAGCTAGACATCTGAGAACTGTAGTAGTTGTTATGATTCCAGTGTGTAGTCCGTGTGGTTGAAGAAACAACAGGCCTGTTCAGCGATGTTAAAACATCCTCAACATTACAGATAGAAATGCCAGGAATAGAGGTGACATGATTCCATATTCTACATGACAGATAACCTATCTAGACTGTTCTACACTATACACTTCTACATGGAATGTTCTGTAATGTTGCACCTTCTGTCTTGAACAGGTACCCGGACTGCTGTACAGTACATTGCTACATACTCGCTCAATGTACGTGGGCCAACCAGCTAGACTGCTTCATGATGTTTAACTGCAGATAGTTTCATTCCTCTCTGTCACACTAACTTTCTCAGTTAGGAGAACAGACAAAGGTCTGAGAGGGACATACAGAGAAAATTGGCACAAATGGCAAGCAGCATTTGTGGTAAGTCTTTTGATCACAGCACGCTAACATGTAGTAGTATTTACTTCTATTTACCTTTGTGCAATACTATCCTTAAAATGTAAACATTGTTTGTGTTGCTGGCGTTGTTGTAATAAAGATTAGACTACTTTTAAACAGTACACTTTTAAAATGATTAACTGGCAAGCACCATTACATACAGGATTTTTTTTCCTAAGTACCATAATTAACAATTGTTACCACATCTATTCTTAGTAAAAGTCAGGGAAATGATGCCGCTGTCAGGTGAGACAGGGTCATATATTTCCCACCTCAGATTGAGAGAAAATTGATGATCATGTGGGGAATTTGCTTATCAATCTAAGCACTGGAATCGATGGACAAACGGGTGTATCAAAAAAATGTAACAACCCCTACAAAAATGTCCATCAATTATAATTCCCATAATAATCCACATTTCCTCTTGCTGCAGGATTATTTTCCTGCTGTGAGAAACTGCTCAAATTAAGACAGCAGGTCTGCTTCTTATGCACAGGCTTCGCTCAGGTTGTTTCAAAAGCCTGGAGAAGTTGTCGGCAGGAAGATGATAGGGGTGGAGTACTGTATGGTGGGGTTTAGTACGATGGAATCTAGTGACGCATTGCAACTTGTCAAACCAATAAAATATGTTGCCTGAAGCTCCAAACAGAGGTGGTGTTTCATACTGTTTTCCTGACTTGCAATAACCTAGCTTGCATAAGATACAGAGCCTTGCAAATGTATTCATCCTGTCTTGGCTTTTTTTTTTTTTCATTACAACCTGTAATTTAACTAGTTTGGGATAGTGGGCATAGTATTAGTAGATTTGGATAGAAAACACTGACGTTTCTAAAACTGTTTGAATGATGTCTGTGAGTATAACAGAACTCATATGGCAGGCGAAAACCTGAGAAAAATCCAACCAGGAAGTGGAAAATCTGAGGTTTGTAGTTTTTCAAAGCTTGGCCTATCGAAAAAACAGTGTCTATAGGGTCAAATTGAGGCTAAGGCTTCCAATAGATGCCAACAGTCTTTAGAACGTTGTTTGATGCTTGTACTGTAAAGGAGGGGCTCATAAGGGCTCTTTGAGTCAGTGGTCTGGCAGAGTGCCACAAGCTCATGACGCTCGTTCAGGTGATAGTTAGCTTGCATTCCATTGCATTTCTGAAGACAAAGGAATTCTCCGCTTGGAACATTATTGAAGATTTATGTTACAAACACCCTAAAGATTGATTCTATACATAGTTTGACCCAGTTTCTACGAACTGTAACGGAACTTTTGGACTTTTCGTCTGCACCTAATGATCGCGCGTCATGAAGTTGGATTACTGGGATGAACATGCTAACAACAAGGAGGAATTTGGACATAAATGATGAACTTCATCGAACAAATTAAACATTATTGTGGAACTGGGATTCCTGGGAGTGCATTCTGATGAAGATCACCAAAGGTAAATGAATATTTACAACGCTATTTCTGACTTCTGTTGACTCCAACATGGCGGATATCTCATTGGCTTGTTTTGTCATCTGAGCGCCGTACTCAGATTATTGCATGGTTTGCAATAAAAATCTGACACAAAAGTTGCATTAAGGATAAGTCTATCTTTAATTCTGTGAGTAACACTTGTATCTTTTATCAATGTTTATTATGAGTATTTCTGTAAATTGATGTAGCTCTCTGCAAAATCACCGGATGTTTTGGAAGCAAAACATTACTGAACGTAATGCGTCAATGTAAACTGAGATTTTTTATCGAACAGAACATACATGTTTTGTGTAACATGATGTCCTATGAGTGTCATCTGATGAAGATCATCAAAGGTTTGTGATTAATTTTATCTCTATTTCTGCTTTTTGTGACTCCTCTCTTTGGCTGGAAATATGGCTGTGTGTTTTTGTTACTTGGCTCTGACTTAACATAATCATATGTTGTGTGTTCGCTGTAAAGCCTTTTTGAAATCGGACACGATGGGTAGATTAACAAGACGTTTATCTTTCATTTGGTGTATTGCACTTGTTAATGTGTGAAAGTTACACATTTCAAAAAAATATTTTAGAATTTCGCACGCTGCCTTTTCAGCGGAATGTTGTCGAGGGGTGGCCTAGCCATAAGAAGTTAAATGTCTTACTCACATCTGCTGTGGAGAGCGTGATCCACAGTCTTCCGGAACAGCTGGTGCTCTCATGCATGTTTCCGTGTTATTTGCCTCGAAGCGAGCATAGAAGTAGTTTAGCTTGTGTAGTTTAGGCTCGTGTCACTGGGCGGCTCTCGGCTGTGCTTCCCTTTGTAGTCTGTAATGGTTTGAAAGCCTTGCCACATCTGATGAGCATCAGAGCCGGTGTAGTGTGATTCGATCTTAGTCCTGTATTGCCGCTTTGCCTGTTTGATGGTTCGGTGGAAGGCATAGCGGGATTTAATATAACCTTCTGGGTTAGAGTCCCGATCCTTGAAAGTGGCAGCTCTAGCCTTTAGCTCAGTGCAGATGTTGCATGGCTTCTGTTTGAGGTATGTACGTATGGTCAGCGTAGGGACGACGTCATCGATGCACTTATTGATGAAGCCAATGACTGATGTGGTGTTCTCCTCAATGACATCGGAGGAATCGCGGAACACATTCCAGTCTGTGATAGCAAAACAGTCCTGTAGCTTAGCATCTGCTTCATCGGACCACTTTTTTTATTGATCGAGTCACTGGTGCTTCCTGCTTTAATTTTTGCTTGTAAGCAGGAATCAGGAGGATAGTATTAGGCTCAGATTTGCCAAATGGAGGACGAGTGAAAGCTTTGTATGCATCTCTGTGTGAGGAGTAAAGGTGGTCCAGAGTTTTTTTTCCCTCAGAATGCAGGTCATTCATTGCTGTCTTAGTGCCAGCCTCTGACTGTGGTGGTATGTAAACAGCTATGAAAAATACAGATGAAAACTCTCTAGGTAGATAGTGTGGTCTACAGCTTATCATGAGATACTCTACCTCAGGTGAGCAATAGCTCGAGACTTCCTTAGATATCGTGCAAAAACTGTTATTTACAAAAATCCATAGTCCGCCGCCCCTTGTTTTACCAGACGCCGCTGTTCTAGCCTGCCGGTGCGGCGTTTAACCAGCTAGCTGTATGTTGATAGTGTCGTCGTTCAGCCACAACTCCGTGAAGCATTAGATATTACAGTTTTGAATGTCCCATTGGTAGTTTAATCTCCTTGCTTAGGTCGTCAATTATATTGTCCAAAGATTGCACGTTTGCTATCAGAATGAAAGGACCCACAGAATTCAGAACATGTGCCGTTCTTATAGTATTCTCCCTGTACACCAAGTTAGAACCTAGGTATAAATAAAGGGCTCATATCATCAGGCAATGAAAGTTCTCACAATATTCTATGATCACAATTCTCTAAAACAGTTTATAGGCTATATGTGCAACATCAAGTCAGAACAGTAGGGAGGAAAGGGACCAAATTATTAGGGTGAAGCACATGGGCTACTAACAGCTTACTACACAACATACTGTACACTTAGTATTGAAAAGGATTTGCCACTAGATTGATGAATGATAATGACTGCTTGTCTAGCTTGCTAGCTAAGATTTTGAAAGTATGATTTTTATTTTTTATTTCACCTTTATTTAACCAGGTCGGCCAGTTGAGAACAAGTTCTCATTTACAACTGTGACCTGGCCAAGATAAAGCAAAGCAGTGCGACAAAAACAACGACAAAGAGTTACACATGGGATAAACCAAGTCAATAACACAATAGAAAACTCTATATACAGTGTGTGCAAATGTAGTAAGATCATGTTGACATGATCAGTCCAATCAAAGCAATGGTAGATATAAAGTGATTTAACGTCATTTTATCTGTGGCCAATGACCTTTTTGGATGGGTACTTCTAATGTACCTCTATGGCAGCACCCAAGGGGCTTGAATGTTTTTGCTCTACATGTAGATTTTGTGGTGACGCAGTGTCCCCATGAGTGACAGAACACTGAGCCAATCACAGCACACATAGAGAACATTACCAACCTCTATGCTCCATGGGGCCTGCTGCCCCACTACCACAGAAAGCACTGAGCTAGGCTGAAACACCTGTATTTTGGAGCTGCCTTACTTAAGAAAGAAAAAAGACCACGATTTGTAGGCGGCTTTATTAACTCAAAGATATTATTTTTTTAAACTTTGTTTGCTGATATGGGACACGTATTAATGCCAAAATAACATGCAAAACAGGCAACAGTAAAAAAATATATATATTTTGTATTTAATTTTTTTGTATATTTTTTTTGCTAAACAGTTGGGTCTCAAAACACCTGCCCTGAATGACTGAGTCTGACTGTCAAAGTCCTGCTACTAAATAACTGCTCCGATAGTTTGCACTGGGCTTTGTGTATTTGTTGCCGATGCCTCTTTTTAAACCAGGCTCTGCTCTGGTGTGTACATGCATGAGTGTGTTTGGGTGGGTGTGTTTATTTATGATGCAGTAGACAGACAGACAGACAGACAGACAGACAGACAGACAGACAGACAGACAGACAGACAGACAGACAGACAGACAGACAGACAGACAGACAGACAGACAGACAGACAGACAGACAGACAGACAGCAAGGGCAAGAGGGTAGATCGGATAGAGAGAGGAGCCGCAGTATTGATCTTTACAGTTCGAGTTTTTTTGTGAAACAAGATCTGTGGAGACCAGAGAAAGGGTTATTTTACAGTTTCCATAGTCACATCCATTTCTATTGATCCTCTGAGTGTTAAGTAACTCTCTCTCTCTCGCACACACACACACACACACACACACACACACACGCACGCACGCACGCACGCACGCACACACACACACACACACACACACACACACACACACCATTGCAATCATTTTCTCAAGTGTGTCTTTCTACCTTTCTTTCTATCTTCAAATTCTTTGTATAGTGAGAGTTGTTCAATCAACTATGAAACAAAACTTTTTCACCTAAACACATCAATTGTAAAAAATACTGATTTCACAACCGAACGCTCCTGATTTCTTTAGAAGATAGCTACTGGCAGATACTACCTACATATCCAACTCACAGTCTCATGTCAGAATTAGACATTCATCCACGTTTCTCAAACGTCAAATTTCAAAGTGTTTAGTTCCTTCTCTGTATCGTTCGAAGGTTAAGTTCAGGCATTAACTCCGAATTCTTAAGGTTAGGCATTAACTCTGATTGGTTAAGGTTAGTCATTAACTCTGAATGGTTAAGGTTAGTCATTAACTCTGAATGGTTAAGGTTAGTCATTATAACTCTGAATGGTTAAGGTTAGTCATTAACTCTGAATTCTTAAGGTTAGTCATTAACTCTGATTGGTTAAGGTTAGTCATTAACTCTGAATGGTTAAGGTTAGTCATTAACTCTGAATGGTTAAGGTTAGGCATTAACTCTGAATGGTTAAGGTTAGGCATTAACTCTGAATGGTTAAGGTAATATGACAAACAACTTTCTATCACTGGTTTCAAACATGCAACCTTTGGAACCAGAGGCAGATGCTTAAGGGAAGATTGACTAGGAATGCCTTGGAGATCGACCAGTCGATCGTGATTGACCACTGCTCTAGAAAGTTGAGTGAATTTAAATCTTGTGCTTCTCTCTGTGGGCTAATATTTCTGCACAGCAGTCCCAGGGAGCTGCAAGGCAGCCTCAGGGCTATTGTGTGTGCACACAGCTTAGAGGCAACATTGCCTACAAGGAAGCATTTCATTCGATGGTGTATACCATGTTTATTCCGTACATACAACTAGTAAAACTTGAAACTTTACATTATTTTTTGGTATGGGACTAGCACATTTTTTTCTCTCCCTTTCTCTCGCTCTGTCTCTCTCACTCTCTCTCTCTCTCTTTCAGAGCTGAGGGTTGTGTTGCTGGGTTCAAACCGGTCTGGTAAGAGTTCAGTTGGAAACCTAATTCTGGGAACAGAAGCCTTCAATGCTGCCAGAAGCACTACCATGTGTAAGAAGGGAGAGGGAGATGTCTGCAGGAGGAAGACCACGCTGGTGGACAGTCCTGGCTGGGGGAGGGACTTTCAGATGTGTGATACTGCTGAGATTGCTAAACATGAACAGCAGCACAGTGTGTCTCTATGCCCCCCTGGACCCCATGCTTTCATCCTTGTGGTTGAGGTGGACTTGTCATTTAATGATACATTCAGAAGGTCAGTGGAGGGTCATGTCCAGCTCTTTGGCGAGAGAGTCTGGAGTTACACCTTACTGTTCACATGGAAGGACTGTCTGGGGGACAGAAAAATTGAGCAATTCATTGAGGGTGAAAGAGAGGTCCTCCAATGGCTTATAGAGAAATGTGGAAGAAAATATAATGTTCTCAGCAATGAGGACAGGGGTGATGGCACACAGGTCACAGGGCTACTGTACAAGACAGAGGTGATGGTGGCAGGAAACAGTGGCAGACATTTTGAAATTGAGACCTGTAGAAAGTAGAGAAGGAGAGAAGGGAAGTGAAAGAGAGAGCTCAATAAAGATTTCTTAGACCTCAGAAGCAAAGAAAGACAACGAAAGCCCTCAAAGGTTCGTCCAAGTGTATTAATGACTGATCACTTGAGCCTCATCTTGTAAATGTTATGCAGTGGTGGAAAAAGTAGCCACTTGACTTACTTGAGTAAAAGTAAAGATACCTTAATACAAATGTACGCAAGTAAAAGTGAAAGTCACCCAGTAAAATACTAATTGAGTAAAAGTATAAAAAGTATTGGGTTGTAAATATACTTAAGTATCAAAAGTGCATGTAATTGCTAAAAAAATACTTAAGTATCGATAGTCAAAGTAAAAGTATAAATCATTTCACATTCCATATATTATTAAGCAAACCAGAGGGCATGATTTTCTTGTTTTTTAGAATTTACAGATGGCCAAGGATACACTCCAACACTCAGACATAATTTACAAACAAAACATTTGTGTTCAGTGAGTCTGTCAGATCAGAGGCAGTAGGGATGACCAGGGAATTGCTCTTGATAAGTGTGAATTTGACCATTTTCCTGTCCTGTTAAGGTTTGGGATACTATTTAAAACAAAAATTGGAACCAGAGGAAAATGCTTACGCCCATTCAACAACTCCGTCCACAACATCCTAGCAAAACCAAAGCCTAATTGAAGGTAACAGCGCTGACATATACAATTGTTATACCATGGATTTAGATATTTGATTTTTAATTTTAGGACCCCTTTAGGTATAAAAAAAATATATGAAACTATTATTTTATGAAACATTGAATATGGCCTTTACTACTGTAGACCATAGAAACATTTATATAAATGGAAAAAAAAAATCATATGTATCATATCTGTCTTATATCTAGGAGATTTAAGAAATCTCAGGAAATATATATTTTTGACACATATTTAACCCCTTTTTGTTTGCGTAGGCACAAAACTACCTCCGTACTTCCAATCATTTGTTCAACCGTACCGGTTACCTTCAGACGAGTCCTGTGACACTTGTGGGGGTCGTAGACGGAAAACCCCATCACGTTCCTGACTCTCACCTTTCCACAGTGGGTTCAGTGGGGTCATATGAATTGTAGGCCAAACCATTCAGACGCTACAGACGGTTTCGTGAGAAGACCAATTTTTAGGATGTCTAACGGTCTGATAAATACTGCTGTAGCTCGGCCTCTTTAAATGCGGAAGGCCTAAGAAGCAGCCCAGATATCTCTAGCTCATAGTAACGGATTTATTTATTTTCCAAATGCTTCCGTAGTTTATATTGTCAGTCATGCTTTCATCTGTGATCTCTCTTTTGACAAACATATCAAGACTGTTTCAAGGACAGCTTTTTTCCAACTACGTAACATTGCAAAATGCAGAAACTTTGATGCAGAAAAATGTATCCATGCTTTTGTCACTTCTAGGTTAGACGACTGCAAAGCACTAAGTAAACTTCAGTTAGTGCTAAACACGGCTGCTAGAATCTTGACTAGAACCCCAAAATTGGATCATACTACTCCAGTGTTTGCCTCTCTACACTGGCTTCCTGTTAAGGCAAGGGCTGATTTCAAGGTTTTACTGATAACATACAAAGCATTACATGGGCTTGCTCCTACCTATCTTTCCGATTTGGTCCTGCCGTACATACCTACACGCACGCTACAGTCACAAGACTCAGGCCTCCTAATTGTCCCTAGACAACTGGGGGCAGGGCTTTCTCCTAAAGAGCTCAATTTTTATGGAATGGTCGGCCTACCCATTTGAGAGACTCACTCGGTCTCAACCTTTAAGTCTTCATTGAAGACTCATCTCTTCAGTAGGTCCTATGATTGAGTGTAGTCTGGCCCAGGAGTGTGAAGGTGAATGGAAAGGCACTGGAGCAATGAACCGCCCTTGCTGTCTCTGACTGGCCGGTTCCCCTCTCTCCACTGGGATTCTTTGCCTCTAACCCTATTACAGGGGCTGAGTCACTGGCTTACTGGTGCACTTCCATGCCGTCCCTGGGAGGGGTGCGTCACTTGAGTGGGTTGAGTCACTGATGTGATCTTCCTGTCTGGGTTGGCGCACCCCCTTGAGTTGTGCCGTGGCGGATATCTTTGTGGGCTATACTCGGCCTTGTCTCAGGATGGTAAGTTGGTGGTTGAAGATATCCCTCTAGTGGTGTGGGGGCTGTGCTTTGGTAAAGTGGGTGTTTGGCCCTGTCTGGGGGTATCGTCGGATGGGGACACAGTGTCTCGCATACACACAAATGCCAATGCACAGAGAGAGAGAGAGAGAGAGAGAGAGAGAGAGAGAGAGAGAGAGAGAGAGAGAGAGAGAGAGAAAGAGAGAGAGGGAGAGAGAAAAACAAAAAAAAGTGTGCGAGAGAAAGACAAAGAAAGAGAGGAGGGATGGGATCTGAATGTCTTTACTGTACACTATATTTGATTGCTTGCAGACACCGGTAGCACTTTCATTGGCAGACAGTTGGAAGATATGGTTTCTCTATGGTCTCCTTCTCTTCATAAGTCCTGTCATAACTTATGCAATGGATCTGTGTTCAAGTGGGGAGAGGAGCGAGGGGAATGTAGTGAGGTGCGTACTGGCGGCAGAGAAGTCAGGTGCAGGAGAGCGAAAACTGATTTACAGCGGTGTTGTTTAATATCCACAAACAACCGTCAACAGAACAATACAATAAATGGGTCAAACAAAACCAGACATACCAGCATACCGTGCATGAGCACTACAATAAACAATTACCAACAAGGACATAGGGGGGAACAGAGGGTTAAATACACAACATGTAATTGATGGAATAGGAAACAAGGTGTGACGGAAGACAAGACAAAACCAATGGAAAATGAAAAGTGGATCAGCGATGGCAAGAAGGTCGGTGACTTCGACCGCCGACCGAACAAGGAGAGGGACCAACTTCGGCGGAAGCCATGACAGAGAATTGATTCTCTTCTGTTTCAGATTTTAAATCTCATGTTGTGGAAGTCTGCCAAAAGTTCTGGAACCCATTTTCTGTCCCAGAGAATGCTGGGGGGTATAGCACGGGATGTCACCTCACCGTATCTCTGTTACTTAGCATTCTACTTCATTCTCCAGGACTGTCCCGGTTTTACTTTGACCTTTTACTGTAAATCAAAATGTATGACACCAGTGGCGATTGCAAGTGAATCTGTATTGGTATTTGGTTTGCACTTCAGTGTGGTTTATCATTGATGGGAATGTACTTATTTATATTTATATTTTCTTTAGGAGGAGTAATGTTGTCAAATACTCAGTGCCCTGCTCATAGCCATAGATTTCCCCAGACACAGATTAACAGACACAGTGTGTGTGTGTGTGTGTGTGTGTGTGTGTGTGTGTGTGTGTGTGTGTGTGCGCATGTGTGTGTGTGCGCATGTGTGTGTGTTTGTGTTCATGCTTGCGTAAGTGTGTGTGTCTGAATGTCTCTGTGTGTGTGTTTGTCTGTGTGTGTGTATTTGTCTGTGTGTGTGTATTTGTCTGTGTGCGTTCGTGACTGTGCGGTGGGTGAGTGACAGGTGGGTAAAGTGTGTGTGGCAGCATGCGAAAACGAAAAGATAATCAGTTTCATACTGCTGCAGAGTCAGTCAGTGGGCCAGTCTGTCAGCGGGACAGAGACACATGGAGAAAAAACCCACAAACAACTATGAAGACCAACAGACGCCTCTCCTCTCACTGTTACGCTCTCTTTTAGTCGTTTCATTCTCACTCTTTATCTAGTTTGGTCTCTTTACAGCTATGATCGTTGTGTAGCATCCCAAGGACATGTGTGCCCACACACACACACATACACACACACATACACCTTTTATAGCCCCTCTATTACTTGCAATTATCGTTTCATAGTAATTGTGTTTCTTTGAAGTGCTGTGAATGAGAGTAGGGTTTTTGATTTCATGCTTTGAAGACAACTCGGTGTGTGTGTGTGTGTGTGTGTGTGTGTGTGTGTGTGTGTGTGTGTGTGTGTGTGTGTGTGTGTGTGTGTGTGTGTGTGTGTGTGTGTGTGTGTGTGTGTGTGTGTGTGTGTGTGTGAAAATCATTTTTTCTATGTCAAACTCTTTTGTTATATTTCAGTCTTCTGTGATTTATATAAAGTGTAATGTTGTGATGCCAACTCAAAATGTAATACATTTAAACTCTATTTCTGACATGATACAGGTGTCTTCTTTTTTAAGCCCATAACCAGTTATGTGAGGTGTATACTTTTGTTTCAAAGTAGATTTGTTTAAGACTACCAAGAAACACCCTGATTTAGCCCACTGCAGTAAACATAGAAATAAATCATGTTTACCTGCCTACAATACTGTAGTGTATATCGCAACCCCATAGTAGGTAAATAGGGCTATCTAGCTAGCCATGAATAACTTACAGCTAGTCATCTACTTTGCGAAACAGTAGTTGTAGGTCGTTTTTTCCTGTTAAACTAGCCCTTTACAATAAAAGATTGTAGTTTTGTAGGTGCAGTAAAAGTGTTGTAACTGCTGTCGACTGTGGTATTTTGGACGCTGTAATTGCAGAATAACTGTTTGAGATTTTTGGTTCCAACTGCTGTGTCTTTGTGAGAAGCAGAGTAGGTAGTACGGATGATCTCCGCCTCTTTGGTTCCCACCGTGATGCATGGAGGTGTGATGGTGTGGGGGTGCTTTGCTGGTGAAACTGTCTGTGATTTATTTAGAATTCAAGGCACACTTAACAGCATTCTGCAGTGATACGCCATCACATCTGGTTTGGACTTAGTGGGACTATAATTTGTTTTTCAAAAGGACAATGACCCAACACAGCTCCAGGATGTGTAAGGCATATTTGACCAACAAGGAGAGTGATGGAGTGCTGCATCAGATGACCTGGCCACCACAATCACCCGACCTGATCCCAGTTGAGATGGTTTGGGATGAGTTAGATGCAGAGTGAAATAAAAGCAGCCAACAAGTGCTCCTTCAAGACTGTCGGAAAATAATTCCAGGTGAAGCTAGTTGAGAGAAAGCAAAAAGTGTGCAAAGCTGTCATCAAGGCAAATGGTGCTCTCTTTCAAAAATCAAAAATCAAAAATATATTTTGATTTGTTTAACGCTTTTTTGGTTACTACATGATTCCATATGTGTTATTTCATAGTTGTGATGTCTTCACTACACAATTAAGAAAAATCATTGAATGAGGTGTGTCCAAACTTTTGACTGGTACTGTATAACATGAGTTACAGAGGCAAGTTGTGATCCATGAAAGTCCAGCATAGATGAGCAGCCGACATGTTGATGACACAATTGATTCTAAAAGGTACAAGGCAGCAGAGTAGTGTGCAGTGATTCTCAAATGCAAAATGTATGCGTTGTCCACACTTTTTGAGCTTGAGGTGTGGAGCACGGTACAATGCATATTGAGAAACATCCAATATGAAATGATCTGTCATTACTGGGCATATTAGAAGCAGACAGAAAACAGTTTGTGATGTATTCACATAGGCATAATTACAGTTTTCTGCGTATTAGAATTATGTAGCATCGTAGAAACTTGTCAGTAAAATGACTATAGTGATGTGCAGGTGCCAAGTCCTCCAAACACAGCTCAGTTCTGATGTATTCATTGTGACTACAGAGAGAGGAAGGGGGGAAGCCATTGCCAAAAAATGAGCTTGCCTTAATGAAGATGAATGGGGGGCGTTTGGGATTGAAGGTGATATTTTACTTACGATCAGACTATTCAATTTGGTAAAAGGCTTCAGCTTCTCCCAACAACATGACAGCACTGGGAAATGGATATTGATTATAAAAGGTTGTTGCTTTCCCATCTCTCGCTCTCTCTCTATCACCCTGTCTTCTCTAGCTAACCTTCCCTCTCCCTGTTTCTCTCTTCTTTTTCTCTCCATATTTTCCCTTTCCCCGTTTTCCCTCTCTTCTTCCCCTCGCTCTCTGTTTTGTCATGCCATCCTCGTGTGTGATGTGGCGTAAAGCATGATGGATGACCAAAGCTGATTTGAGGGCAGAGCGTCTCTCAGCGTCAGAGGCACAGGGATTGAATCCTCCTGTTCATGCAATCCTACGGATATCGCTATGGACTCCTAGCCAGCCCACAGCCTGGCCATGAAAATGGACCTGAGCTCAGATAATTCAATCAAAATGGCCCAGAGCCTTTGAATATTTTCTTTTGTGGCTAAATCTGAAATCTGCCCGCACAGAAATACCAGAGAAGCACATTTTAATTTATCGCTGTCCTAGTAAAGTGTAGGTGGCCATTCATTGTTTTTACTCTACAGTGCTTTGTGAAAAGCCTGGTTGTGGAAGTGTCTCTGTCTGTCTGTCTGTCTGTCTGTCTGTCTGTCTGTCTGTCTGTCTGTCTGTCTGTCTGTCTGTCTGTCTGTCTGTCTGTCTGTCTGTCTGTCTGTCTGTCTGTCTGTCTGTCTGTCTGTCTGTCTGTCTGTCTGTCTGTCTGTCTGTCTGTCCTGTCTGTCTGTCTGTCTGTCTGTCCTGTCTGTCTGTGTCTGTCTGTCCTGTCTGTGTGTGTGTTCAGTCTTTAGTACTCAGCATAGGTCTCTTCCTTCAAGTGTAGCTCTCTCAACCACCCTGTCTACTACAGTGCAGCTGTATGTTTGCAGGACTACTTTTGTATACTGTATGTGTGTATGTTTGCATGTCTGTTTCTATGAATTGCATGGGAGCTATACTGCTGCCTGTGTTGTAGCTGGCGGATGCCACTGTATAGCCAGTCACAGAGATCTGAGGTCTCCAGCTGTTGAACAGATGGAAGGTTTCCATACAGTTTCATCCCGCACCAGGAGCAACACAGAATACCAACAACCTCTCACACACGCACAAGTGTGCATACACACACATGCACGCATGCACACATACACACGTACACGTACACACACACACACACACACACACACACACACACACACACACACACACACACACACACACACACACACACACACACACACACACACACACACACACACACACACACACACACACACACACACACACACATACACACACACACACACACGCAGTACCGAATCATCTCTTATACCCAGAGCACTCATTAGGATTCAGTCCTGATCCTATCCTGATAACCTCTCTTGCAGGGAGACCTACTGATGGCTTGTGATTGTAATTTGACAAGACAAATTAATATGAATATGAAGACAGCCGTCATCAATATCATCGATCTGGTAAAATGTCCTAATTGCTGAGAGGTGAAAGGTTAAATGAGTTGAAGAGCATATAAATAAACCATTAACACCCCAGGCCTGCTCTTTCTCTGTTGCTCTAAGGGATAATTGACTCGGGTCTTTAAGTTTCTGAACAGAACGTGGTCCAATGTTGTACTCTTTTAGGTGGATCACGTCAGGTACAGTAACTACCTTATTGTAATGGTTATAATAACAAACTATAACAACCCAATAACAAATAACAATAACAACCCAATTTGGACAGAGACTTTAATAGTTCAAAATATTATAATTTTTACAGAGATCTGTACTTTTGTTATATATAAAATATTGATAAATAGCACAATATTAAAACATGTTAATACTACAATGCAATACTATGCAATTCAATGTACTGTAATACAATTGAACTGTAGGTACCGATCTTCTGTCACACCCTGATCGGTTTCACCTGTCTTTGTGCTTGTCTCCACCCCCCTCCAAGTGTCGCCTATCTTCCCAAATATCCCCTGTGTATTTATACCTGTGTTCTTTGTTTGTCTGTTGCCAGTTCGTCTTGTCAGGTCTTACCAGCGTGCTTTTCCGTCTTCCTGCTTTCTCAAGTTTCTGTTTCCTAGTTTCCCCGGTTCTGACCATTCTGCCTGCCCTGACCCCGAGCCCGCCTGCCATTCTGTACCTGCCTGACCCTGACCCGATTACGAACCTCTGCCTGCCCTGACCCCAAGTCTGCCTGCTGTTCTTTAACTTATTGACTCTTATTGTCTTTTGCTTGCCCCTAATTGGGGCAATAAACATCTGTGATTCTAGCTGTCTGCGCCTGGTTCTTATCCTGAGTTCTGATATCTTCAATGAATTAGTTTCATATAAAGTGTAAACAACTAAAAATATGAAGTAATAGTAACAACTGTTGTGATTCTTTTTGCACATGGAATAAAACCATCGTTTTCACAGTTTTGCTAAAATAAAGTCTTATCATTATTATGTTTTTACAAAAATCTAAATCGTACAGGTAATTGGAAACATGGAGTAAAAATGAATGAAATGTCATTACAAAGGGAAGAGACAATGGATTCCACATTCAGAGTAGTCCTCTATCAGAGGAGGCTGCTGAAGTGAGGACGGCTCAGAATATTGGCTGTCCTCATATTATACTTTTCAGGGCACTGTCCCTCCTTGATTGGCTCTTGCTTTACTGTATTTCTCATTAATGATATTTCCTTTCTGTCACTGGTCTTCTGTTTCACTGCTGTTTGAGCTTATGTCTCCTCTCTCCTTGGCTTTAGCAGTCTGGATGTCCATCCATACCCTGTGTGCTGTTTTCCTTATTTCTATGTTCTTGGTGTCCCATTTCTGATTCACAAGTCACATCAACTCCTCCAACCCAACCTTGGTGCAATAGAGCTCTTGGTTTGTCTTGGTGTAATCAGCTGTCGCCATGTTGATTTTAGTATCTGTGGTGTGTAAATAGAAACTGTTACCTGCCACCATTTCTTAGATCTTCTCCAGCAAGTCTGTGACCTGATTGTTTTCACTCTTGTTCTTATTGTCAAGAACATGATACCTGTTCCCACATTTCCGTCAACAAGCCACTGGAGGGCCTTCCCTTCACTCTCAATGTGCTGCTCTTTGGGCACATCACCAAGCCAGTTCTCACATGTGAATAGCACAATAATGTGCCTCCAGACATTCTCTCCAAACTGCCCCATATTCGCTTGTATATTCTGCTTTTGTTCCTCTATGAATGAGGTGTCAAGTGGGACCACCAGGAGTATGGCATGGGGTGCTGGAGAACCACAGAGACGCCTCATTCAGGATCTCGTCTTTGACCAGGTCTGGATTTAGCTGAGCTGGGAAGTATTTCCACCAACCAGGAGTGTCTACAACTGTGACCTTCCTCCCAGCCACTTCACCATTATTGCTCACACTTTTTTTGTTTGTCCTGCAGCTTCAAATGCTTCATTGTTCAATATAGTGTTTCCTGCATGGCTTTTTCCAGCCCAGATCCAGCCCAACAAAATAATCTCCCTGAATGTGTGCATTTCCTGAAGAAACAGTAAAAGGGTTCTTTATATTAGTGATAAATGCATATTTACTATAATTAAATGTATTAGAGTTGAAGTTGGAAGTTTACATACACCTTCGCAAGTTACATTTAAACTCAGTTTTTCACAATTCCTGACATTCAATCCAAGTAAAAATGCCCTGTTTTAGGTCAGTTAGAATCACCACTTCATTTTAAGAATGGGAAATGTCAGAATAATAGTAGAGAGTGATTTATTTCAGCTTTTTCAGCTTTTTTTCAGCTTTTTTCATCACATTCCCAGTGGGTCAGAAGTTTACATACACTCAATTAGTATTTGGTAGCAGCCTTTAAATTGTTTAACTTGGGTCAAACTTTCAGGTACACTTGAACAACCTTCCCACAATAAGTTGGGTGAATTTTGGCTCATTCCTCCTGACAGTGATGGTGTAACTGAGTCAGGTTTGTAGGCCTCCTTGCTCGCACACACTTTTTCAGTATTGCCCACAAATGTTCTATAGGGTTGAGGTCAGGGCTTTGTGATGGCCACTCCAATACCTTGACTTTGTTGTCCTTAAGCCATTTTGTCACAACTTTGGAAGTATGCTTGGGGTCATTGTCCATTTGGAAGACCCATTTGTGACCAGGCTTTAACTGATGTCTTGAGATGTTATATTTCCTTCCTCATGATGCTACCTGTTTTGTGAAGTGTACCAGTCCCTCCCGCAGCAAAGCAACCCCACAATATGATGCTGCCACCCCCATGCTTCACGGTTGGGATGGTGTCTTCGGCCTGTAAGCCTCTCCCCTTTTTCCTCCAAAGATAACGATGGTCATTATGGTCAAACGGTTCAATTTTTTTGTTTCATCAGACCATTGGACATTTCTCCAAAAAGTATGATCTTTGTCCCCATGGGCAGTTGCAAACCGTAGTCTGGCTTTTTGATGGTGGTTTTGGAGCAGTGGCTTCTTCCTTGCTGAGCGGCCTTTCAAGTTATGTCAGTATAGGGCTTGTTTTTACTGTGGATATAGATACTTTTGAACCTGTTTCCTCCAGCATCTTCACAAGGTCCTTTGCTGTTGTTCTGGGATTGATTTGCACTTTTCGCACCAAAGTACGTTCATCTCTAGGAGTCTCCTTCCTGAGCAGTATGATGGATGCGTGGTCCCATGGTGTTTATACTATTGTTTGTACAGATGAACGTGGTACCTTCAGGTGTTTAGAAATTGCTCCCAAGGATGAGCCAGACTCGTGGAGGTCTACAATTTTTTGTCTGAGGTCTTGGCTGATTACTTTTGATTTTCCCATGATGTCAAGCAAAGAGGCACTGAGTTTGAAGGTAGGCCTTGAAATACATCCACAGGTACACCTCCAATTGACTCAAATTATGTCAATTAGCCTATCAGAAGCTTCTAAAGCCATGATATCATTTTCTAGAATTTTCCAAGCTGTTTAAAGTCACAGTCAACTTAGTGTATGTAAACTTCTGACCCACTGGAATTGTGATACAGTGAATTATAAGTGAAATATTCTGTCTGTAAACAATTGTTGGAAAAATGACTTGTGTCATGCACAAAGTAGATGTCCTAACCGACTTGCCAAAACTATAGTTCGTTAACAAGAAATGTGTGGAGTGGTTGAAAAACTAGTTTTAATGACTCCAACCTAAGTGTATGTAAACTTCCGACTTCAACTGTATGTCATTCTGTAATATTTGGAATTGATTTGAAGTACTATGATGTCTATAATTCATCTTCAGGGTGTCAATTGTCTAAATAATCGATCATATTTCAACTAAATTTCAGGTCTGTTGAGCACAAACTTGAACATTGTGAAAATGATGTGCATCTTCCAGTGCAAATGTACTGTGAACACTGAGGCTGTACACACTTTAAGTTAGTTTTAACAGTGGTCAAGTAGGCTACTGTGGCTATTTTATCATAATGTAGTCTTACCAGAGTGGCCTACCATAATAAAACAATGGAGAAAATGCATCCCATAACATTTTAACATGAAAATAGCTGTTCTATCATTCAGCCTTTTGAATAAAAAACATGCAGGGCTGATTGTCCTTCAGGCCAAGGACTGAACTTGCTGTTGTGTTGTTTGACGTAAGAAACCACTTCATATCAAATGCATTAGTTTTCCCATATCACCATTACAGAGAATTAGAGAAATTATTACCCTCTACCTATTGGCTATTTAGCTTATTCAAGCATGTCTGAAAATATCACACTTTAAGACAAACAAAAGCTCTTCACCTCACTCGCTTTTCAAAGATGTCTAGAAATGTATACATTTTATGCTCTTACAAGAAGCAATCACGCCCCTATTAATGACTACAAATTATCTATAACTGGGCTAATAACTCACTAAATAGCAAAGGATATGAACAAAATGTGCACACGTGGCTACATGCAGCTCTCGCTTTGATCGCATAACAACTGCATCTCTCACGACCGCTCATGCTGTAAACACTGTCCAGTTCAATGTAAATGGCACAGATACATATATGGCAATGGTCTATTTGCATATAGGTGTCACACCCTGACCATAGTTTGCTTTGTTTTGCTTTGTTTTGTTTGTTCAGGGTGTGATCTGAGTGGGCATTCTATGTCTTGTTTGTCTGTTTCTGTGTTTGGGCCTGATATGGTTCTCAATCAGAGGAAGGTGTTAGTCATTGTCTCTGATTGGGAACCATATTTAGGTAGCCTGTTTGGTGTTGGGTTTTGTGGGTGATTGTTCCTGTCTCTGTGTTTGTTACACCAGATAGGGCTGTTTTCGGTTTTTCACATTTCTTGTTTTGTATATTGTTCATTTATCATCTTCATTAAAGATGTATCACAATAACCGCGCTGCGTTTTGGTCCGCCTCTCCTTCAACAGAAGAATCCCGTGACAATAGGCCTACTGCAGCCTGATTGATTATGCCACACCAGTCTGTGTCGAGTATGGGCTGAGTAGTGCGTGTCAATGCAATAGAATCCTACTCCGATGCGTTCTGCCTACAAAAAAATATCTTGCATAGTTTGTTTTATTTCTGTATTTTGCATTGAAAGTTGCTAATATTGTGTTGATTCGATCACAATTGCCTCACCACCTTCCGGAGACACCTGAAACCCCACCTCTTTAAGGAATACCTAGGATAGGATAAGGTAATCCTTCTCCCCCCCCCCCCCCCCCCCCCTTAAAAGACCTAGATGCACTATTGTAAAGTGGCTGTTCCACTGGATGTCATAAGGTGAAAGCACCAATTTGTAAGTCGCTCTGGATAAGAGCGTCTGCTAAATGACTTAAATGTAAATGTAAATGTAAAGGGAAATGTTGATAGTGTTAACAGGGTAAACTCTAGAACAGTGTTCACCAACCTTTTCAGATCACTTTGAGTAAAAATTCAAGCTGAGATCTACCACTCAGATTTGTTTTTATCATGACTTAAAAAAATGTAAGCCTGCAACAAACAATTAAAAACAGTACTGTAGCAATGAGGTTTGTGCAGTAAGCTATAGGCCCAATACATTATCACCACATATTGGCTTTGCTTGAATTGCCCTGGATTTCGGTCCATTTCAAAATTTAAGGTAGGCTATATGATCACACTGGTAATAGATCTGTTGTTGTATTAGTTGTGAAGCACAGCTGAGTGAGCATAGATTTAAATAATTTGCTTTTTGTTTTTATTTTATTGGGCTGATGGTGCCTGCATCTGATGGTCAGTCTCAGCGGAGGGAAAGAGCAGCAGACTGACATCCCTCGCTGACACATCCCTCCACTCTTCCTTACCAAACAGGGACACTGTCTTCCAGATGATGGCGAAACTCGAGTCGCATCGCATTATTTCTGCCACATACACAAATTAATGTTTCTACTCCTATGAACTGAAATTGTGTGAAATATTCCTCAATATAAAAAAACAACTATTCGCTAATAATATGCAAGCCTATAAATACACTTTCCTACTCATTCGTTACTGCTGCACTGCTTGTTGTAGTGCCAGTGGAAATTGGAAGAATGTGCATTTCATGGCTGATAAAAGTGTTGAATACAAAGTGTTGACAGAGCTGAGTAAGAACTTAAATATGCACTCAGTCATAAACACAGCAGCTCTTTGCTGAATTCGTTGACAGTCATGGTTTTAAACGTTTTGACTGATACGTTACTGCAGACACGGTCATCTGAACCATCATCCGATTGGCCAGTGAAAGGCCAGTAGTGCACTTGATTTGCTCTCTGGGCCCGCCGGGAAGGGAGAGTTTGTACCTTCAGACACATGAAATAGTTAAAAATGCCAACAGTTCACCTAACTGGCAGTTAAATCGAGTGTACTTACCAACAGAAAATTGAAACACAAAGCTTTATTGTTTTCTTTTTTACAGAAATGTTTGCCGATCGACTAGGAAGATTGACTAGGAATGCCTTGAAGATCGACCAGTCGATCGTGATTGACTGGTTGGTGACCACAGAAAGTTGAGTGAATTTAAATCTCGTGCTTCTCTCTGTGGGCTAATATTTCTGCACAGCAGTCCCAGGGAGCTGCAAGGCAGCCTCGGGACTATTGTGTGTGCACACAGCTTAGAGGCAACATTGCCTACAAGGAAGCATTTCATTGGATGGTGTATACCATGTTTATTCCGTACATACAACTAGTAAAACTTGAAACTTTACATTATATTTTGGTATGGGACTAGCACATTTTTTCTCTCCCCTTCTCTCGCTCTGTCTCTCTCACTCTCTCTCTCTCTCTTTCAGAGCTGAGGGTTGTGTTGCTGGGTTCAAACCGGTCTGGTAAGAGTTCAGTTGGAAACCTAATTCTGGGAACAGAAGCCTTCAATGCTGCCAGAAGCACTACCATGTATAAGAAGGGAGAGGGAGATGTCTGCAGGAGGAAGACCACGCTGGTGGACAGTCCTGGCTGGGGGAGGGACTTTCAGATGTGTGATACTGCTGAGATTGCTAAACATGAACAGCAGCACAGTGTGTCTCTATGCCCCCCTGGACCCCATGCTTTCATCCTTGTGGTTGAGGTGGACTTGTCATTTAATGATACATTCAGAAGGTCAGTGGAGGGTCATGTCCAGCTCTTTGGCGAGAGAGTCTGGAGTTACACCTTACTGTTCACATGGAAGGACTGTCTGGGGGACAGAAAAATTGAGCAATTCATTGAGGGTGAAAGAGAGGTCCTCCAATGGCTTATAGAGAAATGTGGGAGAAAATATCATGTTATCAATATCATGCATGCAATATCAATATCATGCAATGAGGACAGGGGTGATGGCACACAGGTCACAGGGCTACTGCACAAGACAGAGGTGATGGTGGCAGGAAACAGTGGCAGACATTTTGAAATTGAGACCTCGCAACTGCAGAAAGTAGAGAAGGAGAGAAGGGAAGTGAAAGAGAGAGCTCAATAAAGATTTCTTAGACCTCAGAAGCAAAGAAAGACAACGAAAGCCCTCAAAGGTTCGTCCAAGTGTATTAATGACTGATCACTTGAGCCTCATATTGTAAATGTTATGCAATGGTTTGAAAAAGTAGCCACTTGACTTACTTGAGTAAAAGTAAAGATACCTTAAAAGTGAAAGTCACCCAGTAAAATACTAATTGAGTAAAAGTATAGGGTTGTAAATATACTTAAGTATCAAAAGTGCATGTAATTGCTAAAAAAATACTTAATTATCAATAGTCAAAGTAAAAGTATAAATCATTTCACATTCCATATATTATTAAGCAAACCAGAGGGCATGATTTTCTTGTTTATTAGAATTTACAGATGGCCAAGGATACACTCCAACACTCAGACATAATTTACAAACAAAACATTTGTGTTGAGTGAGTCTGTCAGATCAGAGGCAGTAGGGATGACCAGGGAATTGCTCTTGATAAGTGTGAATTGGACCATTTTCCTGTCCTGTTAATTTGATTATTGGGCCTGCTCTCTGGGTGGGCTGTTAATGCTAGCATGTGGTTGGTTCTAAGAAGAAAAATCATGTTTCAAGAAAAATCTCCTCAGGGGAGGTTTGTTTTTCCTTGTTTTGACGGTGCCTCTTTTCCTGATTGGATCACGTTTTAGGAGTCCATGCAGTATTTAGTTGTTGTACAGTGGCTTGCGAAAGTATTTTGTTGCCTTACAACATGGAATTAAAATAGATTTTTTGGGGATTGTATAATTTGATTTACACCACATGCCTACCACTTTGAAGATGCAAAATATGTTTTCTTGTGAAACAAATAAGAAACAAAAAAGACATAAGACAAAAAAATGGAAAACTTAAGTGTGCATAACTATTCACCCTCCAAAGTCAATACTTTGTAGAGCCACCTTTTGCAGCAATTACAGCTGCAAGTCTCTTGGGGTATGTCTCGAAAAGCTTGGCATATCGAGCCACTTTTTGTCCATTCTTCAAGGCCAAATTGCTCCACCTCCTTCAAATTGGATGGGTTCCGCTGGTGTACAGAAATCTTTAAGTCATACCACAGATTCTCAATTGGATTAAGGTCTGGGCTTTGACTAGGCCTTTCCAAGACATTTAAATGTTTTGGTTTTTCTTTGGATTTCTCCTACTATATCTATTGTGTTATATTCTCCTATATTATTTTAACATTTCTACAAACTTCCAAGTGTTTTCTTTCCAATGGTACCAATAATATGCATATCCTAGCTTCAGGGCCTGAGCTACAGGCAGTTTGCTTTGGGCATGTCATTCAGGCAGAATTTGAGAAAAAGGCGCCTGATCCCTAAGAAGTTTTTGAGTCATACCACAGATTCTCAATTGGATTGAGGTCTGGCCTTTGACTAGGCCATTCAAAGACATTTAAATGTTTCCCCTTAAACCACTCGAGTGTTGCTTTAGCAGTATGCTTAGGGTCATTGTCCTGCTGGAAGGCGAACCTCTGTCCCAGTCTCAAATCTGGAAGACTGAAACAGGTTTCCCTCAAGAATATCCCTGTATTTAGCACAATTCATCATTCCTTCAATTCTGACCAGTTTCCCAGTCCCTGCCGGTGAAAAACATCCCCAGAGCATGATGCTGCCACTAACATGCTTCACTCTTGGGGATGGTGTTCTCGGGTGATGAGAGGTGTTGGGTTTGCGCCAGACATAGTGTTTTCCTTGAGGCCAAAAAGCTAAATTTGAGTTTCATCTGACCAGAGATATACCCTGATGAGGAAGACAGCTTGTCTGTCAAAAAGTTGGACATACATATTTTTGCATCTGAGCTCTTAGAGTGTGCGGTTCTCCTTTATTTTTTTAAGTGTTCCACTCCGCTAGCCTGCACCTCACCTAAATAGGTGTGCCTTTCTTTTGCATCTAGATTCTAGATTCATCAGACCAGAATACCTTTTTCCATATGTTTGGGGAGTCTCCCACATGCCTTTTGGCGAACACCAAACGTGTTTGCTTATTTTTTTCTTTAAAGCTCATCAATAAGTTAAGGACCCTGGGACTAAACACCTCCCTCTGCAACTAGATTCTGGACATTCTTATGGGCCACCCCCAGGTGGTAAGGGTAGGTAACAACACATCCGCCATGCTGATCCTCAACTCAGGGGTGCGTACTCAGTCCCCTCCTGTACTCCCTGTTCACTCATGACTGAACGGCCAGGCGAGACTCCAACACCATCATTAAGTTTGCCGATGACACAACAGTGGTAGGCCTGAAAACCGACAACAATGAGACAGCCTTTAGGGAGGAGATCAGAGACCTGGCCGTGCGGTACCAGGACAACAACCTCTCCATCAACGTGATCAAGACAAAGGAGATGATTGTGGACTACAGGAAAAAGAGGACCGAGCATGCCCCCATTCTCAGCCTCGGGGCTGCAGTGGAGCAGGTTGAGAGCTTCAAGTTCCTTGGTGTCCACATCACCAACAAACGAACATGGTCCAAGAAAAGTCATGAAGAGGGCACAACAAAACCAAGATTTGGCATGTGTCCTCAGATCCTCAAAAGTTTCTACAGCTGCACCATCGAGAGCATCCTGACCGGTTGCATCACTGCCTGGTATGGCAACTGCTCGGCCTCTGACCGCAAAGCACTACAGAGGGTAGTGCAAACGGCCCAGTACAGCCATGCTTCCTGCCATCCAGGACCTCTATACTAAGTGATGTCAGAGGACGGCACTAAAAATTGTCAAAGACTCCAGACTCTGATCTCTCTGCAACTGCACGGCAAGTGGTACCGGAGCGCCAAGTCTAGGTCCAAGAGTCTTCTAAACAAATTCTACCCCGGAGCCATAAGACTACTGAATACCTAAATAAATTGCTACCCAGACTTTTTGCATTGCCCATCCCACCCTCTCCCCCTCTTTTACACCGCTGCTACTCTCTGTTGTTATCATCTATGCATAGTCACTTTAATAACTCAACCTTCATGTATATAGTACCTCAACTAACCGGTGCCCCCACACATTGACTCTGTACCAATACCCCCCTGTATATAGTCTCGCTATTGTTATTTTACTGCTGCTCTTTAATTTCTTGTTACTTTAATTTCTTAATCTTGTCAGTATTTTTTTAAAACTGCATTGTTGGTTAGGGGCTCGTAAGTAAACATTTCACTGTAAGGTTTACACCTGCTGTATTTGGCAAATGTGACTAATACAATTTGATTTGATTTTGATTTGCAATTGTGCCCCTAACAACCTCTTGGACCCTGGAGATGGAGGCTTTTTTTTAATGGTCTTACATCCAACTGTGGTAGATTGTTGACTCGTGTCTGTGTGTGCTCTCTCATCTCCCACAATTATGATGTCAGTGGTTTGTTAGCCGCAGGCTCTGTGAGTGTGATTGTGGGGACTCAGATGCTGCATTGCACAATTTGTAGTGTTTGAAGTGGAGATACAGGAATCAGGATCTGACTTCTGCAAACCCAGAGATCATAAGGACCATGACACACACTACACGATGTACAGTAAGGGCAGATGAAACAAATAAAATAAGAGGACCTCCCTCTCTCTCTCGCTCATGCTTTATTGGCATGACGTAAAGGTTACTTTGGATATTTACAATATTAAAATAATAAGAATCAAAATTGTCAACGGAACAACAGTAATAACAATAACATGTGCAGGTTGAATGGTCTGTCACTGTCCCTCATCTTATGGCAGGCAGCAATTTAGTAAGCTGCCAACCCACAGCTCTCAGCTCTCTGCGTACTCCCCCGACAGGACGTGTAGTCTATTCTCATCAGAGAAACCGAGAATGAGGGTTTCAAATTTGGGGGAATGACAATCTCTAATTGTTTTATATTTTTTACATTTTGACAGGATATCTCTCTCTATTTCTCTCTTTCTATCTCTCTCACTCTTTGTCTCTGGCTCTCTCTCTCTTTCTATCTCAGTCTCTGTCTCTGTCTGTCTCCCATCTACTATTTTATTACTCTCCATTTTCTGTGGGAGAGAAAGAGAAAATGAGAAAGCACACTCAGTCATGTTTTTCTTTGCCTCTATCTCCGTAATAAACACTCGAATGCGCGGCGCGTGAACACCGTGGGAGACTCGATGAGGGCCTGTTCTTGTGAAGAGGCTGTGGGAAAGAGAAGAAGATCAGTCATTGTTTTTACATTTGAGTCATTTAGCAGACACTCTTATCCAAAACAATTTACAGGAGCAATTAGTGTTAACCTCTTTAGGGTACGTGGGACACTAGCGTCCCATCTGGCCAACATCCAGTGAGGTTTCAGAGCGCCAAATTCAATTACAGAAATGCTCATTATAAAAATTCAGAAAACAAAACATATTTTACATAGGTTTAAAGATGAACTTCTTGTTAAACCAACCACAGTGCCATATTTATAAAATGCTTTTCGGCGAAAGCATACCTAGCCCAGAACAAACCTAGCCCAGAACATAGCCCAGTTGACAAATTATTACAAACAGTAACCAGCCAAGCAGAAGCGTTACAAAACTCAAATAGAGATAAAATTAATCCCTTATATTTGATGATCTTCATATGGTGGCAATCAGAAGACATTTATTTACTCAATAAATGTTCCTTTTGTTCGATGAAGTCTCTTTATATCCAAAAACATCCGTTTTGTTTGCGCGTTTTCTTCAGTAATCCACAGGCTCAAACTCAGTCAAAACAATCAGATAAAAAAAATCCAAATTGTATCTGTAAAGTTCATAGAAACATGTCAAACGATATTTATATTCAATCCTCAGGTAGTTTTTTTAGCCTACATGATCTATAATATTTCAACCGGACAATAACGTCGTCAATATAAAAGGTAAACAAGAAATGCACATGCGCCTGAAAAAGCTCTGCAACACGTTAGGGTCCACTCGTTCAGACTGGTCTTACTCCCTCATTTATAAGAATACAAGCCTGAAACAATTTCTAAAGACTGTTGACATCTAGTGGAAGGCATAGGAACTGCATATGGAGTCCTAAGTCAATGTATACTGTAATGGCATTGAATAGAAAACAACAAAACCAAAAAAAGAAACTACTTGCTGAATGGATTTTTCTCAGGTTTTCGCCTGCTAAATCAGTTCTGTTATACTCACAGACACTATTTTAACAGTTTTTAAACTTTTCTGTTTTCTATCCAAATCTACCAGTTATATGCATATCATATCTTCTGGGCCCGAGTAGCAGGCCGTTTAATTTGGGCATGCTTTTCATCCAAAATTCCGAATGCTGCCCCCTACCCAAGAGAGGTTAAGTTCCTTGCTCAAAGACAGATTTTTCACCTAGTTTGCTCAGGGATTCAAACGAGAAACCTTTCAGTTACTGGCCCAATACGTTTAACCGCTAGGCTACCTGCCAACCCCAGACATTTTGATAAACAGTCAGAATGTTCAGTTTGTGTGTGTGTGTGTGTGTGTTATTTTCCTTCACCAAGGGAGACCTGGTTATATAGAAATCACATTATATGATTCCTCAGAGCATACACACCACACACAATGATCTGGGCTGGAGAGGTCCTGGTTTGGAGAGGCAGGTTGAAACAACGTCAGCAAACCCCTTCTCTTCAGTGATCTGTAATGACAAACACAACCTAATGGCCCTCAAACACACACAACCCTGACAGACGCCTACAGTCAAGATTTGACAGGCTTTAGCAGTGGGGGAAAATTATCACAGAGGTGGCTAGTTCTGATGATATAAAGAGAAATCTAATTGTGATGATGTCAGAGGAGGAGAACGGGAAGTAAACATGGGTAGCAACTGTTCTGTCAGCCCATTTCCAAATCAAACCCTAGACCATAACCCCCATGTCACTTAATATATGACACAACAAAAATATTAAATAATGTAATCTATAAAAAATATTTACCAAATGTCATCCACTAAACCCCACTAAATCCCCAGAGATTTCAATGCATTATTATATGCTTGAAAAGCTACTGTTTATTCATAATTTTATATAACTGATGACAGAGAATTTTCTTCTCAGCGTCCTCTGAGCAACACAGTGATGCCATTCAAATGGCTGCTGACGAGTTACAACTTCATAAGAACGAGCAGAGGGAAAATATGGGTGGTGGTGCATTTTATGTGCTGAAACTGTAAAACATGCAAATCACCTCCCTATACTAGCATACTGATGTCTAAAAGCCTGAACACAGCCCAGTACACGTTATTATCCAGTCTTGATCATGTTAAATGAAATGTCAAATTTGGATTTCCAACTAAATATATATACACAAAGTAATGATTTATATTGAGAGTGCCATAAACAATATCTAGTAATGCTTAGACTTCCATAAAGATAAAAATCTCACCGTTCTGGTAAGCTTAAAAAAAGAGGACACAAGCTTAAGTACACAGCACTAAAATGAGAAAAATATGAAATAATCATATACTCTGTATGTTTTTTCCTCTTCAAGGAAGTGTGGGAATACAGCCTGAATGACTGAAATGCTTTCTAAATATAGTAACAATCAAATTATAAGCAACTTAGTATGCGATTTCACCTTTCTTATAACTGTCAAATAAATATGATCATACTTGGTGAACGGCATCATTTCATACAGTCGGAAGTTTACATACACTTTAGCAAAATACATTTAAACTCAGTTTTCCACAATTCCTGACATTTAATCCTAGTAAAAATTCTGTCAGAATAATAGTAGCGAGAATTATTTATTTGAGCTTTAACATCACATTTCCAGTGGTTCAGAAGTTTACATACACTCAATTAGTATTTAGCATTGGTAGCATTGCCTTTAAATTGTTTAACTTGGGTCAAACGTTTCGGGTAGCCTTCCACAAGCTTCCCACAATAAGTTGGGTGAATTTTGGCCCATTCCTCCTGACAGAGCTGGTGTAACTGAGTCAGGTTTGTAGGCCTCCTTTCTCACACACGCTTTTTCAGGACTTCCCACAAATGTTCTATAGGATTGAGGTCAGGGCTTTGTGATGGCCACTCCAATACCTTGACTTTGTTGTCCTGAAGCCATTTTGCTACAACTTTGGAAGTATGCTTGGGGTCATTGTTTATTTGGAAAAGCCATTTGCGACCAGGCTTTAACTTCCTGACTGATGTCTTGAGATGTTGCTTAAACATATCCACATAATTTTCCTCCCCCATGATGCCATCTATTTTGTGAAGTGCACCAGACCCTCCTGCAGCAAAGTACCCACCCCAACATGATGCTGCCAACCCCATGCCTCACAGTTGGGATGGTGTTCTTCGGCTTGCAAGCCTCCCCCTTTTTCCTCCAAAGATAACGATGGTCATTATGGCCAAACAGTTCTATATTTGTTTCATCAGACCAGGAGGACATTTCTCCAAAAAGTACGTTCTTTGGCCCCATGTGCATTTGCCAACCGTAGTCTGGCTTTTATTTATGGCAGTTTTAGAGCAGTGGCTTCTTCCTTGCTGAGTGGCCTCTCAGGTTATGTTGATATAGGACTGTGTATATATAATGTTTATATAGAATGTGTATATAGATAATTTTGCACCTGTTTCCTCCAGCATCTTCACAAGGTCCGTTGTTGTTGTTCTGGGATTGATTTGCCCCTTTCGCACCAAAGTACGTTCATCTGTAGGAGACAGAATGCTTCTCCTTCCTGAGCAGTATGACGGCTGCGTTGTCCCATTGTCAACGCTCCAGGTGAATGGATAAGGCAGAGTCAGGCGCAGGACACAGGTATGAGTAAAAATCTGAGCTTTACTCAAAACAAGCAAAGTTCCAACAAGGATAAGCATAAATATCCAGAGCACATAAATTAAACCACTTGACAACGACAATCACGCACAAAACAACAGGGGAAGCCAGAGGGTTAAATAAGGAACACTGATTATGGAATGGAAACCAGGTGTATACAATGAAGACAAAACTAAACACAAATGAAACATGAATCGGTGGTGAAAACCGGTGACGCCACGGACCCAGCTTCCGGCAGGGCAGGCGAAGGGGTAGGTTTCGGGTCGAGAGCCAGACCCGGTCCCCCGGTGCAGACACCGGGGCCTCACTGAGGTGGCGGTCGGCACTCGCCTTCTGCCACCTGATGGCCCGTTGTAGACGCACATGGGCAGCATCCCATGTTTCCTCCGAGTGCCGAAACCATTCATCCACTGTAGGAGCCTCGATCTGGCTCTGATGCCATGGTGCCAGGACCGGCTGATAACCTAGCACACACTGAAAAGGTGATAGGTTAGTGGAAGAGTGGCGGAGGGAATTTTGGGCCATCTCTGCCCAGGGGATGAAAAGCGCCCACTCCCCCGGCCAGTCCTGGCAATAGGACTGGCCGCCAACTTGTACAATTGGTGGCTGACTAAATACTTTTTTGCCCCACCCCCACTGTATACTCAAAATGTCCATTTATTTGGCGCGTTTGAACCAGAAAAACAACGTTTCCAACTTACGCAACGTGACAACAAAATATCTCAAAAGTTACCTGTAAACTTTGCCAAAACATTTCAAACTACTTTTGTAATACAACTTTAGGTATTTGTAAAGTAAATAACCGATAAAATTGAAGACGGGATGATCTGTGTTCAATACAGAAAGACAACAAACTCATGCTTTCTGGTCTTGAGCCTCTATCAAACAGTACACATGACGTGACACTTGTTCAAGATGGCCGTACTTCTTCATTACACAAAGGAATAACCTCAACCAATTTCTAAAGACTGGTGGCATCCAGTGGAAGCGGTAGGAACTGCAAGCAAGTCCCTTAGAAATCTGGAATTCCAATGAAAGCATTAGTTATGTTATACTCACAGACATGATTCAAACAGTTTTAGAAACTTCAGAGTGTTTTCTATCCAAATCTACTAATAATATGCATATCTTATCTTCTGGGGATGAGTAGCAGGCAGTTGAAATTGGGCATGCTTTTCATCCAAAATTCGAAATGCTGCCCCCTATCCTAGAGAAGTTCATTTGGGCATGCTTTTCATCCAAAATTCCAAATGATGCACCCTACCCTAGAGAAGTTAAATAAGGAACGCTGATTATGGAATGGAAACCAGGTGTGTACAATGAAGACAAAACAAAACGAAAATGAAACATGGATCAGTGGTGACTAGAAAGCCAGTGTCGTCGACCGCGAACACCGCCCAAACAAGGAGAGGGACCAACTTCGGCTGAAGTCGTGACACCCATGGTGTTTAATTTTGCGTATTATTGTTTGTACAGATGAATGTGGTACCTTCAGGCGTTCGGAAATTTCTCCCAAGGATGAGCCATGACACAATTTTCTGGAATTTTCCAAGCACAGTCAACTTAGTGTATGAAAACTTCTGACCCACTGGAATTGTGAAACCATGAATTATGAGTGAAATAAGAGTGAACCTATATGATATATGAGTGAAATAAGAGTGAACCTATATGATATATGAGTGAACCTAAGTGTATGTAATCTTTCGACTTCAACTGTATAACTGGTGACAGATCATTTTCTTCTCAGCGTTCTCTGTGTAACACGGTGGTACCATTCATATTCCTGCTGACGAGTTACAACTTCAGCTTTAACAATGAGGTGATTTTATCCCTCTCTGACTAAGAGAAAGTGGTCTTGTTTCAAGTGTACAACATTATTTTGTATTATTTCATGTTGAGAGCTCTAAATCCATCTGAAAACATCACAACAAGATGAGATTTATTTGCTGCAATCACTAGCCTCCCTCGTTTCAAGCGGAGCTGCGAGGTTCACAGCCAGAGGAAATCGATCCTTTGTCTGGATGGCCAGAAAATGTGTCATGTCGCTCCCTATGAAAATGAGGTGTAAGATTTCACATATTGCATCTCAGCTGAGAGTAGCGGCATGTGAAGTGGGAAAACCAGAGCTTTCACGGAATGTACAACAATTGATGTTGTACCATTCACAGAGCGCTGGATACACAACAATGGCTGTCGAGGGACTTTCCATTTAAGAGGTTTAAAGTTCCACTGCACTCTAACTTTGACTAAAAACACACACACACACACAAACACACACACACACAAACACAGGGATCATTTAATAGACTTGGCACACTGCAATTCTTGGAATAAAATGTACTTTTTAAATGGAATAGACACGGTTTCCCTGCTCTAATGAAACAGCCCTCCCCTCTCCTTCCAACCTTTTCATTTTATAAATCAGAGCAGGTGTTTTAATTTGCAGAAGGCCTGGGGTGTTTGGTGATTAATATTTGTGTGAGGTCACACTCAGTTACCCAGAAAGAGAGACAGGTGGAACTATTTGCATAACCACCACACGTTCTCTCTCTCTCTCTCTCTCTCTCTCTCTCTCTCTCTCTGTCACTATATCTCATACACATGCGCACACATACTGTGTATCATTTACACCACATCTCTGAAGATGAGGGGGTCAGAGACCTTGAAGGAGACCTAGAAGATAAGTGTTGGTAGGAAGCATGGAAAAGATTGAGCCTTGGGAGCCTAAGTTAGCACGCAGACCAGTAGTTAGACGGTTGATGGTATCAGAATCGAGCTGCCATCTCATGCCTCTGCGTATAATAGGCCACCATTTAAAATGATGAGACTGGATGTTGCCAAACTGTTCCAGTCATTTGGGATTCAGGCATGTTGCTGGATCGACACAACATTGTGTGGGACATGGGCTCATTTTGGCATTAGACCATTTCTGAAAACATCAGACACATTTTAGATTTGGGCAAACTGCCAGCCTGCACTTCGCCAATTTACGCTTGCGACATCGACTCAGTGTGCCTCATTAATGCAGGCACTGGCATGAACTGGCAAACAGACAGGAAAAAAATGAAACTTTGCTCATTCAGGAAGGTCGTTCCCAAATCTCATTATCCCAGTCTGTCGGTAGGAAGGTCAACGTTCCGACACACACCTCACCACCTCCGGGAATTTAGCATGCTTCACGTTTTCTGACAGAGCTCAATTTCAGCTGTCATAAGTTAGAACGGCAAGGCAGAAATGCATTATCATCATGAATTATGTGTTTTATATGCCCCCTCATGCTGCCTAAGTGCAATGAGACGAGCAATTACAAGAACCAGTGTGTATGTACAGTATGTACAAACCTGCTAGCATCTACCTAAGACCCAGTACTATCTTCATAGATTATTACTTTATTAACGTTATCAAGCCAGGGACACGCATCACTGGGTTTTGTTGATCGCACAAGGCCAAAGTAATCCTCAGAAACACACACACACACACAGTAGGACGGGAGAAATAGAGTGGTGGTGAAGTAGGAAGGAATTCAATTCAATAGACAACTAGAAAGAGTAAATGCGGTAGGAATAAGGTAACAACTCATGAAACTCAAAGCTCATTTAATAAATTACATGAATTCTCAGTATTTCTCCCTGCTCCCTTTCTTTGACAGTAATCTTCTGTGCCTGCCGTGATATTCACCTTAACCAATCTTTTCACAGCAATATACACTGCTCAAAAAAATAAAGGGAACACTTAAACAACACAATGTAACTCCAAGTCAATCACACTTCTGTGAAATCAAACTGTCTACTTAGGAAGCAACACTGATTGACAATAAATTTCACATGCTGTTGTGCAAATGGAATAGACAACAGTTGGAAATTATAGGCAATTAGCAAGACACCCCCAATAAAGGAGTAGTTCTGCAGGTGATAACCAAAGACCACTTCTGGCTGATGTTTTGGTCACTTTTGAATGCTGGCGATGCTTTCACTCTAGTAGTAGCATGAGACGGAGTTTACAACCCACACAAGTGGCTCAGGTTGTGCAGCTCATCCATGATGGCACATCAATGCGAGCTGTGGCAAGAAGGTTTGCTGTGTCTGTCAGCGTAGTGTCCAGAGCATGGAGGCGCTACCAGGAGACAGGCCAGTACATCAGGAGACGTGGAGGAGGCTGTAGGAGGGCAACAACCCAGCAGCAGGACCGCTACCTCCGCCTTTGTGCAAGGAGGAGCAGGAGGAGCACTGCCAGAGCCCTGCAAAATGACCTCCAGCAGGCCACAAATGTGCATGTGTCTGCTCAAACGATCAGAAACAGACTCCATGAGGGTGGTATGAGGGCCCGACGTCCACAGGTGGGGGTTGTGCTTACAGCCCAACACCGTGCAGGACGTTTGGCATTTGCCAGAGAACACCAAGATTGGCAAATTCGCCACTGGCGCCCTGTGCTCTTCACAGATGAAAGCAGGTTCACACTGAGCACATGTGACAGACGTGACAGTCTGGAGACGCCGTGGAGAACGTTCTGCTGCCTGCAACATCCTTCAGCATGACCGGATTGGCGGTGGGTCAGTCATGGTGTGGGGTGGCATTTATTTGGGGAGCCGCACAGCCCTCCATGTGCTCGCCAGAGGTAGCCTGACTGCCATTAGGTACCGAGATGAGATCCTCAGACCCCTTGTGAGACCATATGCTAGTGCGGTTGGCCCTGGGTTCCTCCTAATGCAAGACAATACTAGACCTCATGTGGCTAGAGTGTGTCAGCAGTTCCTGCAAGAGGAAGGCATTGATGCTATGGACTGGCCCGCCCGTTCCCCAGACCTGAATCCAATTGAGCACATCTGGGACATCATGTCTCGCTCCATCCACCAATGCCACGTTGCACCACAGACTGTCCAGGAATTGGTGGATGCTTTAGACCAGGTCTGGGAGGAGATCCCTCAAGAGACCATCCGCCACCTCATCAGGAGCATGCCCAGGCGTTGTAGGGAGGTCATACAGGCACGTGGAGGCCGCACACTACTGAGCCTCATTTTGACTTGTTTTAAGGACATTACATCAAAGTTGGATCAGCCTTTAGTGTGGTTTTCCACTTTCATTTTGAGTGTAACTCCAAATCCAGACCTCCATGGGTTGATAAATTTGATTTCCATTGATAATTTTTGTGTGATTTTGTTGTCAGCACATTCAACTATGTAAAGAAACAAGTATTTAATAAGAACATTTCATTCATTCAGATCTAGGATGTGTCATTTTAGTGTTCTCTTTATTTTTTTGAGCAGTGTATACACCATGCTTTCAGATATGAAATAACACAAAAAAAAGAATCAAACACCAGAAATCTATTTTCTCCCTCTCCCTCTCTCTCTCTCTCTCTATTCCCTCCCTCTCTCTACACCTCTCTCTCTCTCTCTCTCTCTCTCTCTCTCTCTCTATTCTCTCTCTCTCTCTCTCTCTATACCCTCTCTCTCTCTCTCTCTCTATTCCCTCCCTCTCTCTACACCTTTCTCTCTCTATTCCCTCCCTCTCTCCCTCCCTCTCTCTACACCACATTCGCTCTGCTGATCAAGGTTTTGCTGATGCTTCTTGAATGTAGGTGTGTTAAATGAGAATATCGTTCACACAGTGATTTGTAGTATTGTCATGTGTACACACTGTGTGTGTGTGTGTGTGTGTGTGTGTGTGTGTGTGTGTGTGTGTGTGAGTGCTTCTGGCCTCTGCTCTCAATCAAACCTCTCCTGCTGGTTGGGTTCTGTCAAACACAGACAGAGAGGGTACCTGGGGTGTATGTATGTGCCTGGGGTACAGGGGGTATATGTATGTGCCTGAGGCAAAACAAACTGTGTCAGCACAGCTCTGGTCTGGGGGGCTTTAAATTGGCATCTGCTGTAGTCTGACCTCCTGCTGGCAACACAGACACACACACAGACACACACTGCTGACTCGTCCTCCTCTAGCAACCCCCCCCCCCCTCCCAGTGGCTCTACCCTGAAGCTAACAGAGGGGACCTTAGGGCCTGTTCCAACCATTATTCTTCAGATCAATTGCTTCTGCCTAAACTGAACACACACTTTCAGAGCTCACAGAGCGATTAGACAGCACTTGGGAATATCCTACACACACATACATTCTCACACACACACCATGGTTATTATAAGAAAACAAAAATTAAGGCAAAACAAAACTATCATGAAAGCATGAAAAAACTATTTTGTAAACTGAAATAAAATAAATAAGAATCCTGTTTAAAAAACTAAAACTATACTGAAACTATTATCTTTGACTTGAAAATGAACTACACTGAACCAAAATATGAACACAACATTTGAAATGTTGATCCCATATTTCATGATTTCATGAGCTGAAATAGAAGATCCCAGAAATGTTCTTTACGTACAAAAAGCTTATTTCTCTCAAATGTTTTGCACAAATGTGTTTACATCTCTGTTAGTGAGCATTTCTCATTTGCCAAGATAATCCATTCACCTGACAGGTGTGGCATATCAAAAAGCTGATTAAATAGCATGATCATTACACAGGTGCACTTTTTGTTGGGGACAATAAAATGAGCAGTTCGATCACACACATGCAATTGGCATGCTGACTGCAGGAATGTCCACCAGAGCCATCTACCATAAACTGCCTCCAATGTAATTTAGAGAATATGGCAGTACATCCAACCGGCATCACAACTGCAGCCCACGTGTAACCATGCCAGCCCAGGACCTCAACATCCAGCTTTTAAATCTGTGGGATTGTCTGAGACTAGCCACCCGGACAGCTGATGAAACTGTGGGCTTGCACAATGGAAGAATTTCTACACAAACTGTCAGAAATCTTCTCAGGGAAGATAATCTGCTACTCACCAGGGCCTTGACTTGACAGTAGTTCGGTGTCGTAACCGATTTCAATGGGCAAATTCTCACCTTTGATGGCCACTTGCATTCTGAAGAAGTGTGCTCTTCTTCACAATGAATCCCAGTTTCGACTGTGCCCAAGAGTGGGTAAGTGGTTTGCTGATGTCAACCTTGTGAACAGAGTATCCCATGGTGGCGGTGGGGTTATGGTATGGGCAGGCGTAAGCTAGGGACAACAAACACAATTGCATTTTATCGCCGGCAATTTGAATGCTCTGAGAAACTGTGACGAGATCCTGAGTGTCATTGTCGTGCCATTCATCCGCCACACCCAGTCACCCCAGATACTGACTGGTTTTCCGATTTTTTTGACCTTTTGTTAAGGTATCTGTGACCAACAGATGCATACCTGTATTCCCAGTCAGGTGAAATCCATAGATTAGATCCAAATAAATTGACAGATTTTCTGAAATTGTTGCATGTTGCGTTTATATTTTTCTTCAGTGTAGAATAAAATAAAAAACATCATACATTTAGTTCAATTTTATTTTTTTCCCCTAAACTTTTTTATAATGGGCTTTCAAGCGTCTGAATCTGGCAGGTAAATGCTGCCAGGAGATGGCAATGTTTCAAAAAGGCCTTGTGCATCACTATCACTAGCTGTCACTAGCTAACAGGGAAGAAATCCGCTAGGTAGCTAGCCTAGCTAAAGGGTAAGCGCAGAGTGTGAACAATAGCAGAGAGAATAAAGTAGACGTCGCACGTCAAACTTCTGATTTATGACCCTATGTCCGGGTGACGCGTACATACCCAAATGTGGGCATCCGGTCAGGACATCCTGGCGGGAAGGTGTCACGTGGTTATGCCAATATAAGTGCATCCTGTTCCTGTTGTCACGTGTTAGATTGTGTGTGTTATTTTATGGCTATATTGCATCCTTTGAAGTTGTCATGATGATTGATGTGTAGGGACCTCGTTGAACTGGGGGGGATGTGTTTGAACATTTCAAAGAGGATGGCCCCACACCCACCCTATTTTATTGCCCTTAGGGTTGTTGTCTATGAAGCAGGAATGTCCAGGGGGGATTGTGTTAGCGGCAGACACATTATAAATAAGGCCCAGAACAACACATGCGGCCCCAGAACACTAAACAAGATTTTAAAAATAAAACCCAGAACATTAAACAGAAAATTATGTCTCCTAGGCCAATTCTCAGGGTGCTATGCGTCTCTTGTCACGAACCCAATGATAAAAGCATTGAGGACATTTTGTATGATGCCCCTGAATGTTTTAAGGGAGTTTTGGATACGAGTGATGGACATATGGAGTTATGAAAAACCCAGGAGTTTTTCTCCTGCATGCTGTATGAGATAATGGCTTAAGATAAGGCTAGCGCTCTGTCAAATTGAACAGGCCCTGAGTGGTAAAAACATGCTTGGCTATACATTGGAAGAGGTTGTGTGCGGCGCAGTGATTTGAAAGCCATAAGGATCTCTTCAATGGCGTATAGCCCCGACTCCAAAATGACAATTTTAGCATGTGAACAATTTGATAGTACAAATGGGACGAAGCCTGTCAGTTCATATGTATTTTCCAAAGCCTGCAAGATTGTAAACTTTTTATGTCAGTGCTTAGCTTTAAATGGATTGATTACCCTATATTCATAACCCTGATGAATAAGCTGGACAGTCTTTTCCAAAATCGTGAACAATTACGTCGCTGGCCGCTTCTATCCTTAAGACATACCCAGGGTCTACATGCCAGACGTTTGATCTATCCATGGATTGAAAACTTACGGAGCCTTGACTGGGGGGGATGTGTCTTCACAGTTGAATCCTCAGGTTGGAATATGTAAGCCATATGTCCATCACTCGTATCCAAAACTCCTTTAAAACATTGTGTTGGATATCCTGCGAGCAAGAGAGTCTTGATGATGGTGAATTTGACATTTACATTTTACATTTAAGTCATTTAGCAGACGCTCTTATCCAGAGCGACTTACAAATTGGTGCATTCACCTTATGACATCCAGTGGAGCAGCCACTTTACAATAGTGCATCTAAATCTTTTAAGGGGGGGGGGGGGGGGGTGAGAAGGATTACTTTATCCTATCCTAGGTATTCCTTAAAGAGGTGGGGTTTCAGGTGTCTCCGGAAGGTGGTGATTGACTCCGCTGTCCTGGCGTCGTGAGGGAGTTTGTTCCACCATTGGGGGGCCAGAGCAGCGAACAGTTTTGACTGGGCTGAGCGGGAACTGTACTTCCTCAGTGGTAGGGAGGCGAGCAGGCTGTATAAACATATAGCCGGGCCCTTTATCTGTAATAAAGCAATAGTAAAAATGTTTAAATAATTATAGCATGTTTTAAAAGGTCTGTACGTAAGATCTATAATTAAATGGTATTAATTATATATCTCACCTCTTAACGAACAGGAATCTCTCGTTTTCTCTCTAACCCCGGTCTGTCAAGGAGAAATGCAATGTCTTAAAAAAAACGATGTCTTATTTTGTACAAACACAGTCTTTCCTACAACAGAAAATGAATGTCTTCTGAGTGCAACCATATGAAGATCATCAAAGATAAGTAATTCATTTTATCTCTATTTCTGACTTGTGTAACTCTTCTACTTGGCTGGTTACTGTTTGTAATGATTTGTCTGCTGGGCAATGTTCTCAAATAATTGTAAGGTAGGCTTGCTTTCGCCATAAAGCATTTTTGAAATCTCACACCGTGGTTGGATTCACAAGAAGTTAGTCTTTAAACCTGTGTAAAATAGTTGTATCTTTTCTGAATTTTTTAAATAAGTATTTCTGTATTTGAATTTGGCGCTTTGCAATCTCACTGGATGTTGGCCAGGTGCGACGCCAGCGTCCCACATACCCTAGAGAGGTTAACTTCTCATGACTCTCAAACCCGCATGCGGGAGCGTAACGTAGCCTCAAACTAATTAGCATAACGCAGCGGACATAAATCTTCCTAGAAAATCTTCCTATTCATGAAAATCACAAATGAAATATATTGAGACACAGTTTAGCCTTTTGTTAATCACACTGTCATCTCAGATTTTCAAAATATGCTTTAGAGCCAACGCTAGACAAGCATTTGTGTAAGTTTATCATGGCATAATGCTATGGCTAGGCTCTGCGACCAGCAGGCAACATTTTCACTAAAATAAGAAAAGCAATCAAATTAAATCATTTACCTTTGAAGAACTTCGGATGTTTTCACTCAGGAGACTCCCAGTTAGATAGCAAATGTTCCTTTTTTCCCAAAATATTATTTTTGTAGGCGAAATAGCTCCGTTTGTTCTTCACGTTTGGCTGAGAAATCGATCGGAAAATGCAGTCACTACAACGCCAAACTTTTTTCCAAATTAGCTCCATAATATCGACAAACATGGCAAACATTGTTTAGAATCAATCCTTTACATTTACATTGACATTTAAGTCATTTAGCAGACGCTCTTATCCAGAGCGACTTACAAATTGGTGCTTTCACCTTATGACATCCAGTGGAACAGCCACTTTACAATAGTGCATCTAAGTCTTTTAAGGGGGGTGAGAAGGATTACTTTATCCTATCCTAGGTATTCCTTAAAGAGGTGGGGTTTCAGGTGTCTCCGGAAGGTGGTGATTGACTCCGCTGTCCTGGCGTCGTGAGGGAGTTTGTTCCACCATTGGGGGGCCAGAGCAGCGAACAGTTTTGACTGGGCTGAGCGGGAACTGTACTTCCTCAGTGGTAGGGAGGCAAGCAGGCCAGAGGTGGATGAACGCAGTGCCCTTGTTTGGGTGTAGGCCCTGATCAGAGCCTGGAGGTACTGAGGTGCCGTTCCCCTCACAGCTCCGTAGGCAAGCACCATGGTCTTGTAGCGGATGCGAGCGTCAACTGGAAGCCAGTGGAGAGAGCGGAGGAGCGGGGTGACGTGAGAGAACTTGGGAAGGTTGAACACCAGACGTGCTGCGGCGTTCTGGATGAGTTGTAGGGGTTTAATGGCACAGGCAGGGAGCCCAGCCAACAGCGAGTTGCAGTAATCCAGACGGGAGATGACAAGTGCCTGGATTAGGACCTGCGCCACTTCCTGTGTGAGGCAGGGTCGTACTCTGCGGATGTTGTAGAGCATGAACCTACAGGAACGGGCCACCGCCTTGATGTTAGTTGAGAACGACAGGGTGTTGTCCAGGATCACGCCAAGGTTCTTAGCGCTCTGGGAGGAGGACACGATGGAGTTGTCAACCGTGATGGCGAGATCATGGAACGGGCAGTCCTTCCCCGGGAGGAAGAGCAGCTCCGTCTTGCCGAGGTTCAGCTTGAGGTGGTGATCCGTCATCCACACTGATATGTCTGCCAGACATGCAGAGATGCGATTCGCCACCTGGTCATCAGAGGGGGAAAGGAGAAGATTAATTGTGTGTCGTCTGCATAGCAATGATAGGAGAGACCATGTGAGGTTATGACAGAGCCAAGTGACTTGGTGTATAGCGAGAATAGGAGAGGGCCTAGAACAGAGCCCTGGGGGACACCAGTGGTGAGAGCGCGTGGTGAGGAGACAGATTCTCGCCACGCCACCTGGTAGGAGCGACCTGTCAGGTAGGACGCAATCCAAGCGTGGGCCGCGCCGGAGATGCCCAACTCGGAGAGGGTGGAGAGGAGGATCTGATGGTTCACAGTATCGAAGGCAGCCGATAGGTCTAGAAGGATGAGAGCAGAGGAGAGAGAGTTAGCTTTAGCAGTGCGGAGCGCCTCCGTGATACAGAGAAGAGCAGTCTCAGTTGAATGACTAGTCTTGAAACCTGACTGATTTGGATCAAGAAGGTCATTCTGAGAGAGATAGCGGGAGAGCTGGCCAAGGACGGCACGTTCAAGAGTTTTGGAGAGAAAAGAAAGAAGGGATACTGGTCTGTAGTTGTTGACATCGGAGGGATCGAGTGTAGGTTTTTTCAGAAGGGGTGCAACTCTCGCTCTCTTGAAGACGGGAGGGACGTAGCCAGCGGTCAGGGATGAGTTGATGAGCGAGGTGAGGTAAGGGAGAAGGTCACCGGAAATGGTCTGGAGAAGAGAGGAGGGGATAGGGTCAAGCGGGCAGGTTGTTGGGCGGCCGGCCGTCACAAGACGCGAGATGTCATCTGGAGAGAGAGGGGAGAAAGAGGTCAGAGCACAGGGTAGGGCAGTGTGAGCAGAACCAGCGGTGTCGTTTGACTTAGCAAACGAGGATCGGATGTCGTCGACCTTCTTTTCAAAATGGTTGACGAAGTCATCTGCAGAGAGGGAGGAGGGGGAGGGGAGGAGGATTCAGGAGGGAGGAGAAGGTGGCAAAGAGCTTCCTAGGGTTAGAGGCAGATGCTTGGAATTTAGAGTGGTAGAAAGTGGCTTTAGCAGCAGAGACAGAGGAGGAAAATGTAGAGAGGAGGGAGTGAAAGGATGCCAGGTCCGCAGGGAGGCGAGTTTTCCTCCATTTCCGCTCGGCTGCCCGGAGCCCTGTTCTGTGAGCTCGCAATGAGTCGTCGAGCCACGGAGCGGGAGGGGAGGACCGAGCCGGCCTGGAGGATAGGGGACATAGAGAGTCAAAGGATGCAGAAAGGGAGGAGAGGAGGGTTGAGGAGGCAGAATCAGGAGATAGGTTGGAGAAGGTTTGAGCAGAGGGAAGAGATGATAGGATGGAAGAGGAGAGAGTAGCGGGGAGAGAGAGCGAAGGTTGGGACGGCGCGATACCATCCGAGTAGGGGCAGTGTGGGAAGTGTTGGATGAGAGCGAGAGGGAAAAGGATACAAGGTAGTGGTCGGAGACTTGGAGGAGTTGCAATGAGGTTAGTGGAAGAACAGCATCTAGTAAAGATGAGGTCGAGCGTATTTCCTGCCTTGTGAGTAGGGGGAAGGTGAGAGGGTGAGGTCAAAAGAGGAGAGGAGTGGAAAGAAGGAGGCAGAGAGGAATGAGTCAAAGGTAGACGTGGGGAGGTTAAAGTCGCCCAGAACTGTGAGAGGTGAGCCGTCCTCAGGAAAGGAGCTTATCAAGGCATCAAGCTCATTGATGAACTCTCCGAGGGAACCTGGAGGGCGATAAATGATAAGGATGTTATTAAGCTTGAAAGGGCTGGTAACTGTGACAGCATGGAATTCAAAGGAGGCGATAGACAGATGGGTAAGGGGAGAAAGAGAGAATGACCACTTGGGAGAGATGAGGATCCCGGGGGCACCACCCCGCTGACCAGAAGCTCTCGGGGTGTGCGAGAACACGTGGGCGGACGAAGAGAGAGCAGTAGGAGTAGCGGTGTTGTCTGTGGTGATCCATGTTTCCGTCAGTGCCAAGAAGTCGAGGGACTGGAGGGAGGCATAGGCTGAGATGAACTCTGCCTTGTTGGCCGCAGATCGGCAGTTCCAGAGGCTACCGGAGACCTGGAACTCCACGTGGGTCGTGCGCGCTGGGACCACCAGATTAGGGTGGCTGCTGCCACGCGGTGTGGAGCGTTTGTATGGTCTGTGCAGAGAGGAGAGAACAGGGATAGACAGACACATAGTTGACAGGCTAGAGAAGAGGCTACGCTAATGCAAATGAGATTGGAATGACAAGTGGACTACACGTCTCGAATGTTCAGAAAGTTAAGCTTACGTAGCAAGAATCTGAGGTAGGCTAGCTGGCAGTGGCTGCGTTGTTGACTTTGTAGGCTAGCTGGCAGTGGCTGCGTTGTTGACACTACACTAATCAAGTCGTTCCGTTGAGTGTAAAGTTTCTACAATGCTGCTATTCGGGGGCTAGCTGGCTAGCTAGCAGTGTTGATTACGCTACGTTGCGTTAAAAGAACGACAATAGCTGGCTAGCTAACCTAGAAAATCGCTCTAGACTACACAATTATCTTTGAAACAAAGACGGCTATGTAGCTAGCTACGATCAAACAAATCACACCGTTGGGACTGTAATGAAATGAAATGAAAATGTGATACTACCTGTGGAGCGAAGCGGAATGCGACCGGAATGCGAAAGTTCTATTCAGTAGACGTTGGCTAGCTGTTGGCTAGCTAGGAGTGACTCCTACGTTAAGGACGACAAATAGCTGGCTAGCTAACCTCGGTAAATTAAGATAATCACTCTAAGACTACACACTCTAAACTACACAATTATCTTGGATACGAAGACAGCAAAGACAACTATGTAGCTAGCTAACACTACACTAATCAAGTCGTTCAGTTGAGTGTGATAGTTACTACAGTGCTACGGTAGACGGTGAACGTTTGCTAGCTGGCTAGCTGCTGGGCAGATAGGAGGACGACGAAATACGATAATTACGCAATTATCACTCTAAGACTACACACTCTAAACTACACAATTATCTTGGATACGAAGACAGCAAAGACAACTATGTAGCTAGCTAACACTACACTAATCAAGTCGTTCAGTTGAGTGTGATAGTTACTACAGTGCTACGGTAGACGGTGAACGTTTGCTAGCTGGCTAGCTGCTGGGCAGATAGGAGGATGACGAAATATGATAATTACGCAATTATCTTTGATACAAAGACGGCTATGTAGCTAGCTAAGAAGAAATTGCTAAGATTAGACAAATCAAACCGTTGTACTATAATGAAATGTAATGTAATGTAATGAAAAGTTATACAACCTGCAGACCGAAGCAGACCTCAAGGTGTTTTTCACATATGTATTCGATAATATATCCGTCGGGACAATTGGTTTCTCATAAGAAGCGATTGGAAAAATGGCTACTTGTGTACTTTACGCAAGATTTTCTGCGGGAGCCATCATGTGACCACTTGCTAAATGTGGTCCCTTACGGCTATTCTTCAACATAAATGCGTAAAACTACGTCACAATGCTGTAGACACCTTGGGGAATACGTAGAAAACATAAGCTCATTCGTAGCTCATTCACAGCCATATAAGGAGTCATTGGCATGAGGCGGTTTCAAAAAAGCGGCACTTCCTGATTGGATTTTTATCTGGGTTTCGCCTGTAACATCAGTTCTGTTGCACTCACAGACAATATCTTTGCAGTTTTGGAAACGACAGAGTGTTTTCTATCCAAAGCTGTCAATTATATGCATAGTCGAGCATCTTTTCGTGACAAAATATCTTGTTTTAAACGGGAACGTTTTTTATCCAAAAATGAAAATACTGCCCTTAGAGTCGCAACAGGTTAACATATTTTGTACGTATTATTTTCTTTCAGACTCCTCCCCGGCGTATAACGTACAGAAGACCCTACACAATGAGACAATGCGGAGGATTTCGGCGCACTGGATATTCACAATAACAAAAACGAACCGGATGATTTCACCGTTTTAAATTACATTTCTGAGGAAGACGACTTGATATTATGTGAAGCGGCCAACCTTCTTGATTCCTCCAATTCTTTTGTAGAAACACACAAACCTGAAATAGAACAAGCTAGGTTTCTCACAGCCTTTTCCAGGGCTCTAAAATCCCGAAAGGTTTTGCTACACAAACGAACCGTGGCTTTACTCGAGCGGCAATACAGTCAGGATCTATCCTTCTGGCATCGAACAATGCCACGTTCGTTAACCTCTCTAGGGTATAGGGGACGGTAGCGTCCCATCTCGTCAACAGCCAGTGAAACTGCAGGGCGCCAAATTCAAAACAACAGAAATCCCATAATTAAATTCCTCAAATATACATGTATTTTACACCATTTTAAAGATACACTTGTAAATCCAGCCACAGTGTCCGATTTCAAAAAGGCTTTACGGCGAAAGCAAACCAAACAATTATGCTAGGTGAGTGCCTATTCACAGAATAACACAGCCATTTTCAAGCCAAAGAGAGGATTCACAAAAAGCAGAAATATAGATAAAATTAATCACTAACCTTTGATGATCTTCATCAGATGACACTCATAGGACTTCATGTTACACAATACATGTATGTTTTGTTCGGTAAAGTTCATATTTATATCCAAAAATCTGAGTTTACATTGACGCGTTGTGGTCAGAAATGCATTGTCTCAAACAAACATCCAGTGAAAGTGCAGAGAGCCACATAAAATGACAGAAATACTCATCATAAACATTGATCAACTATATGAGTGTTTTCATGGAAAAATAGATAAACTTCTCCTTAATGCAACTGCTGTGTCAGATTTCAAAAACGCTTTACGGCGAAAGCACACTTTGCGATTATGTTAGCTAGCCACAGAAACGCATACAGCCATTTTCCAGCCAAGGAGTGTCACAAAGTCAGAAATAGCATTAAAATGAATCACATACCTTTGATGATCTTCATCTGGTGGCACTCCCAGGTCTCCATGTTAGACAATACATGTTAGTTTTGTTCAATAATGTTCCTCTTTATGAGCAAATACCTCCTTTTTGTTGGCGCATTTTGTCCAGTAATCCGAATGCAGCAGGCGTGTGCACTAATTCCAGCACAAAACGTTTTTAAAAAGTACAATAAAAGTTAGTAGAAACATGCCAAACGATGTTTAGCCTGTTGCTTCTACCCTCTACTTTTTTGAACATTCTGTTAAAAATCGCGCAACATTTCAGCGCCCTGCTACTCATGCCAGGAATATAATATATGCATTTGCTTAGTCTGTGTGGATAGAAAACACTCAGACGTTTATAAAACTGGTTAAATCACTGCTGTGGCTTTACCAGAACGGCATTTACATCGAAAAGCACAGGAAAAACTGATCACTGAAAATGGGAAAATATATCCATGCGCTACTTGAACCCATTGATAAAGGTGAACCACAATTAATTGACTGAGGTTGCAGTACCTACAGCTTCCACACGGTGTCTAGAGTCTTGTCATTTCCCTTCGAGTTTTTTCTTGGTCAAACACATGCAAGGCACCGTATTTCTTCAGGTCTAGGACCGGATATTTTCGTTGAGTTTCTAGCCGGACATTTTTCCAGACGGACAGCTAATGATCTTTACATCGCCTCCTGATGAATTTTATCGCTTATTAACGTTTACTAATACCTAAAGTTGCATTACAAACGTATTTCGAAGTGTTTTGTGAAAGTTTATCGTCGACTTTTTGAATTTAAAAAAATTACGTTACGTTTTGAAAACGCTGTTTTTTTCGTTTATCACACAGTCTACATATAACGATATCTTGGCTTTATATGGACCGATTTAATCGAAATAAAGACCCAATAGTGTTTATGGGACATCTAGGAGTGCCAACAAAGAAGATGGTGAAAGGTAATGACTGTTTTCTATTTTATTGTGCGGTTTGTGTAACGCCGAAATGCTAATTATTTTGTTTACGTCCCCTGCGTGGCTTTTGTGTTGTAGTGTATTGGTGCATGCTATCAGATAATAGCTTCTCATGCTTTCGCCGAAAAGCATTTTAAAAATCTGACTTGTTGCCTGGATTCACAACGAGTGTAGCTTTAATTCGATACCCTGCATGTGTATTTTATTGAACGTTTGAGTTTTAACTAATACTATTAGCATTTAGCGTAGCGCATTTGCATTTCCAGAGCTCTAGTTGGGACGCAAGCGTCTCAGGTAGAAGCAAGAGGTTAAAATCTATCACATGTAAAGGCAGGCACAGAGCTCGTGAACTGGGTCCTAAGTCTTTGTATAGAAGATAGGCTTTCAATAGAAAAACAGCCTTTCAAAATAATAGTACTTCCTGGTTGGATTTTCCTCAGGTTTTCGCCTGCCATATCAGTTCTGTTATACTCACAGACATTATTTTTAACAGTTTTGGAAACTTTATAGTGTTTTCTATCCAAATCTACTAAGTATATGCCTATCCTATATTCTGGGACTGAGTAGCATACAGTTACATTTGGGCATGCTTTTCATCCAAAATTCCGAATGCTGCCCCCTACCCTAGGGAAGTTAAAGAGCAATCCGATTAAAAAACGCAAATACAGGCGCTAAGAACCTATATGTAACATGTATCCTTCCAGAATACCACAAGAGCACACATCATTATTTGCCCAAATGGATGAGCCAACAGACATAATTGAGACAGTTGAAACCTTGTTATCCCAGATACCGCCCGTACTCCAAGCTTTAATTAACCACATGAATGATGCAGGGGTAACATCAAACATAATTACGATAGATGAAACTCTATTATCACTGATTCCCGCCGAACTCATAGAATGAATTAATCATATGAATGAGTCAGGGACGACCGATTAAAACCTGTTATCCCAGATTCCTGAAGCCCTCATATCGTTAATTAACCATATGAATGAGAGCATAAGATCTTCTACACCGGATCCCACCGAGACCCCGCCAGTCTGAAACGCAATATGATGTTTTTGAGGAACTGGAAAATTGTCTAATAAATCAGGAGGGAGATGGTATCGATAGAAGTTTCCAGGTTGTGTCCCGAAATAAATTAAACAATAGAGATTTGACAGTTTTTCAATTTCACATGGCTGAATCAGAATCTTGACTATGCAATGTTTTATGTAATGATATTGGATACTCTGAACGAACTGTTAGACAGGGCAAGAGATTATGGCGAACCTTGTGATGTCTTACAGTTGGAAATTTGTGGAGATAGCATGCAAACCTACTATAACTAAATATCTCTTATTTTACCCAATGGCGAAGCAGATCTTGAACAATTTATAGCCCTACTGGAACGACTTGTTCAGTAAAATGTATCCGTCATAGCTGATAGGACCCTCGAGCTTGTAGTGCAAATAATACGGCAACCCCTGGGTGGTGGGGGGCAGAGAAGGAAGCCAGATGGCCTAATGCAATCAGAAATCATAAGCAATAAAATGGCATACCTCATAAATGTTCACAATCCTGGTAATAAGCTATGATTTGCATTTACTAAATCCTGGATGTATGGATCTAGCGGCGTTACAAAAGGCTAGAGAGCTCCAAATTGCCGTGGGTCTAGGTATACAGGATGCGGTGGCATTCTCCGACATAGTCAAAACTGTTCGCTGCTCTGGCCCCCCAATGGTGGAACAAACTCCCTCACGACGCCAGGACAGCGGAGTCAATCACCACCTTCCGGAGACACCTGAAACCCCACCTCTTTAAGGAATACCTAGGATAGGATAAAGTAATCCTTCTCACCCCCCCCCCTTAAAAGATTTAGATGCACTATTGTAAAGTGGCTGTTCCACTGGATGTCATAAGGTGAATGCACCAATTTGTAAGTCGCTCTGGATAAGAGCGTCTGCTAAATGACTTAAATGTAAATGTAAAATAGTCAAATTTGAAAACTTTCTGAAAATCAGATTGTGGTTTTGTACCACAGTAGAGCTAATGCATCTCTCTTGAAATTCCAAAACAACCCACAACCTCATCCTCAGATTCTGTACTTTTATGTGCAAAACAACCATTATTATGCTGTTACCAACATCACAGCGTTTTTAGGAGCACCATATGTGTGTCCGGCATGTCATACCGGCTACACACGAAAGGGGGGGCACACGTTCAGTAATAACTGTTCATTATGTCTTGATGAAAATTGTCCGATGCAGCCCTTAAACCTGACACCCTGTGCGGATTGTCACCGCACATGTCGTTCGGCCTACTGTTACGAAAAACACAAAATTGAAACATGGCACCCCAAGGCCTGTAAATCTGCGAAGAGTTGTGACATTATTAACAAGAAATGTCCACAATGCCATTGCAATTACAACCTTAAAATAGACAGCCCTAAACCTCATGTGTGTGGAATCATACATTGCCCAATCTGTAAAGGGCCTTTGAAAACCAGAGACGCTGAAGTGGTTCAAGAAGTGCCACACAAGTGTTATATTCAGCCCTTGGCTGAAGATGAACATTCAGAGAAATATGTGTTCTATGATTTTGAGACTAATCAGCAATCAGAGGTTCATTTGCCTATTTTTTTATCTACCATGACTTTCAAGTGTGATAAGTGGTCGGCAGAGGGGCCGAATTGTGCACTCCTCTTCTAAAACACTTTAGAAAACCCCAGTACAGAAACTTCATGTTTATATCGCACAATTCTAGAGCCTATGACTCCTACCTTCTTTTGAACCCCTTGATACAGCAAGGCGTTGCACCCAGTGTCATAGCTCAAGATAGTAAAATCTTGTGTTTTGTAGACCCCGCCTTCAACCAGAGATATACTGACAGTTTAAGCTTCTTACCCATGAGATTGGCTCAAATGCCAGAGGCCTTGGGTTTTGAGAACTCTGTGAAAGGCTGGTTCCCCCACTTCTTCATATCTGAGGAGAATCTCCATTATATTGGAGCTTATCCCAGCCCCGAAATGTACGGGTGTGATCAGATGTCTCCCAAAGAGCAGAGAGAGATTCATGATGTGGTACGAGACAGTATGTCATAGCACTTTTGATTTCCATAAAGAGATGGAATCATACTGTGACAATGATGTGGTTATACTTCGTGAAGGATGCCTCAGATTCAGAGAAGAGGTAATCAAAGATGCAGGCATTGACCCCTGGAGTTGTACAACTATTGCATCGGCATGCATGCAAACCTATCGTACACACTTTCTACCTACAGCATCTATCGCTATCCCCTCGCCTGACAACTACCGATGTCAATTCAAGTCATACTCTAGTGGGTCCATTCAATGGTTGGAGTACTTGGACCTTTGGGCCTTATCATCTAGATGGATACACACAGATTGAGGTCGTTGAGACCGTGTTTGAGTACAATGGTTGTTTCTTCCATGGTTGTAAATCTTGCTTTGTGCCCTAGGACATGTGTGTCCTAACCCAGAATACTTTTGGGGTAAATGTACCAAGAGTTTCAAGACAAATTGGAATTTTTACAGGCTACTTACGGGTTAAAAGTGAATGTGATGTGGGAGCATGAGTGGACCGCGCTCAAAAAGTCTAATCCTCATGTTCGAGCCTTGCTTTCCAGCTTTGACACATCAGAACCCTTGGAACCAAGACAGGCCTTGTATGGAGGGTGTACCAATGCTTTGACATTGAGGTATGTAACACCACCTGACGAGACAATAGGATAGGTAGATTTTACATCCCTTTATCCTCATGTAATGAGTTCCTCATGCTATCCTATGGGGCATCCTGAAATTATTTACAGCGACTTTGACTTACCCCAAAACTATTTTGGTCTGATCAAAGCAACTACCCCCCTAGGGGTTTGTTTATACCAGTGTTGTCTTACAAGGGACCTTAAGGAACACTTTTCTTTCCCCTTTGTCACACCTGCAGTGAAAACAACAACCAGGAAAAACCTTGTGATCACTCAGATCAAGAAAGAGCCCTGACAGGTGTATGGGTCACAGTTGAATTCTCTAAGGCTCTAGAGTTGGGGTATCGTGTGGCCAAAATCTTTGAAGTGTGGAACTTTTCCAGGAAATCATACTCTTTTTAAAGAGTACATCAAGACCTTCTTGAGATTCAAGCAAATGGCTTCAGGCTATCCTGCATCGGTCACAGATCAAGAGAGCAAAGACAAGTACATTCAAGGCTATCACGACAGAGAAGGCAGAACTTCTTGACCCTGAGAGAATAGAGGTTAACAAAACCAAAAGAAATGTGCCGAAATTGTACTTAATAACAACACATCTGTGCAAGAATTTTACAATCTATTCCTGGCTACAGTGAGGCATCTACAAGATCTCTCTTTATCTATTGACAGAAATGATTTTGCAGGGGGTTACACGTTGTATGCTTTCAATTTATCACCTGATGATGACACCTCAGGAAATCTGTCGGTGGTGTCCCAAGGTAACCTCAGGCTGGAAATGCGTTTCCGTACACCTTAAGCCTGTACAGTGAGCATGATTGTTTATGCATGCTCTGATTCAATCTTGGAAGGGTTCAATAATGTTCCAACCGGAGAATTCCATTGTCTGTATAAAAGTAATGGAGTGAGAGATACCTCTCATGTGAAAGTGTGTGACTGAGAACGAGGCTGCTGCCAAACCCCTTAGTCAAACAGCTCTCATCCGGCCCCCTTCACAGGAGCAGCCTGAAACAACCTTCTAAAGACGGTTGACATCTAGTGGAAACCTTAGGACTTAGGAAGCCTATGAATTCGATAGGGGCTGAGTTCAAAAACTACAAACCTCAGATTTCCCACTTCCTGTTAGGATATTTTCTCAGGTTTTTGCCTGCCATATGAGTTCTGTTATACGCACACACATCATTTAAACAGTTTTAGAAACCACAGTGTTTTCTATCCAATACTAATGGTCACTTTTAGACGTAAATGGACCAAGGTGTTGTTGAGGTCCAGATAGTTGTCACCGTGGCCTGGTATGAAAAATTCTATAGGACCGTTGTCTGTCATGGCCGAGAGTGGGGCTATCTCCACATAACTGGACCTCTCTACTGAATGTTGGGTTAAGGGGGCCGTGAAAAGATCGAGCTCTGTCTTTATAGCTTCAGAGGACATGCGGTGTAAAAGAGCCATGTTGCTTGTTCTTTTAGAAAATACTTCAGAGTATTCTTTTTGTCATTTTTGGTCCAGACCTCATCACTTTAACACGTCTTTGACTTACTGAGTTTCTTGTAACGGTTAACCTCCGCTTTTTAGGGAGGTCTCTTTTTTGGTCTTAGAGACAACATCATAAGCCCCGAGCCTTCTTGATGCTCGGCATCTGGTGACTGCCTTCTGGTCATAGCATTGGCTACAACCTCACTTACAACATTTTTAGCCGCTGATTTTAAATGTGGTTTGGCTATGCTGAGGCCTCTCTTCATAAACGGTAAAACCATCCTAAATGGTCGGGGATCCATAATAGCCGGGTAACCCATTACCCACTTGAGCAACATAGTATGAGACATAGGGTAAGGTCGAGATGTTGGTTGTGGTCCATAACCCTTTTAATTTATTTGTATTATGTTTATCAAAAAATAAAAATATATAATACTAATACTATATTATATATAGGGAGGTTTTGGTGGGTCTAAAGTGGAGTTTTACAATCTTTTTACCATAAGTAAATTCAATGTTTTCGTTCTGATCTGTTTTAAGCTCAGGCAGAATATTTTCAATATATTTCTTGCTTACAGGTATGTAGTGTGGCTTGTCGTAGTTAACAGTGACTATATCGCCATCCTTTCCATCTATATCAACTGTTCTCAGGAGGGGCACACAACTGTCTCCTACCCTTTGATAGGATATGATGTCGGTATACACAAATATGTTGTAAAACCCTGCATGTATATCCGAAGGGAATGGGAATAATTTATCTTTCACATACGTCCATTTGTTGGGACCCATCCCCAACATGTAGGCTAAATTACCGCTGGTCTTTATACCCCCATCAGCATCCCCTGAGATTTGTACACAGGGCTCCGGGCAGCCGAGCGGAAATGGAGGAAAACTCGCCTCCCTGCGGACCTGGCATCCTTTCGCTCCCTCCTCTCTACATTTTCCTCCTCTGTCTCTGCTGCTAAAGCCACTTTCTACCACTCTAAATTCCAAGCATCTGCCTCTAACCCTAGGAAGCTCTTTGCCACCTTCTCCTCCCTCCTGAATCCTCCTCCCCCTCCCCCCCTCCTCCCTCTCTGCAGATGACTTCGTCAACCATTTTGAAAAGAAGGTCGACGACATCCGATCCTCGTTTGCTAAGTCAAACGACACCGCTGGTTCTGCTCACACTGCCCTACCCTGTGCTCTGACCTCTTTCTCCCCTCTCTCTCCAGATGACATCTCGCGTCTTGTGACGGCCGGCCGCCCAACAACCTGCCCGCTTGACCCTATCCCCTCCTCTCTTCTCCAGACCATTTCCGGTGACCTTCTCCCTTACCTCACCTCGCTCATCAACTCATCCCTGACCGCTGGCTACGTCCCTCCCGTCTTCAAGAGAGCGAGAGTTGCACCCCTTCTGAAAAAACCTACACTCAATCCCTCCGATGTCAACAACTACAGACCAGTATCCCTTCTTTCTTTTCTCTCCAAAACTCTTGAACGTGCCGTCCTTGGCCAGCTCTCCCGCTATCTCTCTCAGAATGACCTTCTTGATCCAAATCAGTCAGGTTTCAAGACTAGTCATTCAACTGAGACTGCTCTTCTCTGTATCACGGAGGCGCTCCGCACTGCTAAAGCTAACTCTCTCTCCTCTGCTCTCATCCTTCTAGACCTATCGGCTGCCTTCGATACTGTGAACCATCAGATCCTCCTCTCCACCCTCTCCGAGTTGGGCATCTCCGGCGCGGCCCACGCTTGGATTGCGTCCTACCTGACAGGTCGCTCCTACCAGGTGGCGTGGCGAGAATCCGTCTCCTCACCACGTGCTCTCACCACTGGTGTCCCCCAGGGCTCTGTTCTAGGCCCTCTCCTATTCTCGCTATACACCAAGTCACTTGGCTCTGTCATAACCTCACATGGTCTCTCCTATCATTGCTATGCAGACGACACACAATTAATCTTCTCCTTTCCCCTTCTGACGACCAGGTGGCGAATCGCATCTCTGCATGTCTGGCAGACATATCAGTGTGGATGACGGATCATCACCTCAAGCTGAACCTCGGCAAGACGGACCTGCTCTTCCTCCCGGGAAGGACTGCCCGTTCCATGATCTCGCCATCACGGTTGACAACTCCATTGTGTCCTCGTCCCAGAGCGCTAAGAACCTTGGCGTGATCCTGGACAACACCCTGTCGTTCTCAAATAACATCAAGGCGGTGGCCCGTTCCTGTAGGTTCATGCTCTACAACATCCGCAGAGTACGACCCTGCCTCACACAGGAAGCGGCGCAGGTCCTAATCCAGGCACTTGTCATCTCCCGTCTGGATTACTGCAACTCGCTGTTGGCTGGGCTCCCTGCCTGTGCCATTAAACCCCTACAACTCATCCAGAACGCCGCAGCCCGTCTGGTGTTCAACCTTCCCAAGTTCTCTCACGTCACCCCGCTCCTCCGCTCTCTCCACTGGCTTCCAGTTGAAGCTCGCATCCGCTACAAGACCATGGTGCTTGCCTACGGAGCTGTGAGGGGAACGGCACCTCAGTACCTCCAGGCTCTGATCAGGCCCTACACCCAAACAAGGGCACTGCGTTCATCCACCTCTGGCCTGCTCGCCTCCCTACCACTGAGGAAGTACAGTTCCCGCTCAGCCCAGTCAAAACTGTTCGCTGCTCTGGCCCCCAATGGTGGAACAAACTCCCTCACGACGCCAGGACAGCGGAGTCAATCACCACCTTCCGGAGACACCTGAAACCCCACCTCTTTAAGGAATACCTAGGATAGGATAAAGTAATCCTTCTCACCCCCCTTCCCCCTTAAAAGACCTAGATGCACTATTGTAAAGTGGCTGTTCCACTGGATGTCATAAGGTGAAAGCACCAATTTGTAAGTCGCTCTGGATAAGAGCGTCTGCTAAATGACTAAAATGTAAATGTAAATGTACACATTTATGTATAGGGTTGTAGATCAAGAGTATTTCCATATTGTTCAGGGTTAGGAGTTCATTCAACTCTGAGATGATCCTCTCGACTGTTCTATAGAACCCTTTTATAAGCTTAATAAGTTTTGCAGGTTTTGATATCATTTTGCAATAAAAATCACAGTCCTTATCCTTGATATTATACCAACTATGGGGGTATGTAATCTCGCTGAGACCTACTTCCCAGGCCTCTGATAACTCTATAGGCTTTGGAAAATTGGTTGTATAATTCGACCGTTGGTTATTACGATATATATGTGCAGACGCATTACTGGGGAGGGTCAGGTAGAAGCTGCTGTGTCCATGATGCTCTCCTGTGTACACCCGAATGATGTTGTATTTATCATGCATGAGGGTTTAAGTTAACCCCCGATGCCTCCATCACATCGTGCTCTAATACCCAACTGTTGAACTTTTGGGGCCAGTTTTTCCAGCGGACCAGCACCTATTTTTAGCCTTTTCTCTCTTTTGATCTAGAATCTCCTCCACGTGAAAGACTTTGTCTTTACCCAACTGTACCTTCTGTAGTTCCTTCTCATATAAAGATCCCTCTATAAGCTCTCCGTCATAACCTTTTAACTTGTAGACAGGGGGTATGCGCAGTAGACATTCGGTAACGGTGAACACCTCATCGCTTTAACCTTGCTCATATTTTTGGTCGAAAACACCCCTCAACTTGGATATACGCACAAAGTCCCCCACTATGAATTTAAAATCGTATTCTTTTTTTACAGCGAAGGGGGAACAAACCATACAGATTTTTAAAGACTTGAAAAGAGTTTTCAGAAGAGACCTCGGAGGGCTTCATCCGTATACTATTATTGTAGCTGTTGTTGTACCCCTTTACTAAATCATGAACTATATAGATATATCTATGCATGATGTGAGCTGTAAAATATCGCCACATCCGCTCCTTCGGAGTTCTGCAAGTGTTCAACAACTGAAGCTTTCAAATCCAAGCCTGTGGCAAAAAGTACTATATTGCTTCTTTATGAGTTTCTGAAAAGTATTATTAAAAAATGATTTTCCGCCATCAGTCTGCACTTTCTTGGGGGCTCCTCCTTCCTTCAAGATAGAGTCAAAGGCCCGGGTCACCTCTGCCCCGCTCTTATTTTTAAGACCCTTGCAAATGCTATTTTAGAGAAAATATCTATAACCGCATGTAGAGATTTCCATCATTTTTATCTGCAAGGGCCTGCATGTCACATAGATCTGCCTGAAACTGGGACAAGGGATGAGTAGAAAACTCTTTCTTGGAAATTGTTTTCGTACAGGTTTATGTAGAGTATGAGCATCCTGCTCTGCTAACCACTCATTCACCTGAGCAGCTCTTAACCGGCTACCTGTTTCTTTGGCTATAGCTCTCTGTAAAGCTCCTTACCCCTATAAGACCCAGGGTTAGAGGGGTTATAATAAATGTTTTTCAACATCTGCTCCGCCATCCTTCTTGCCTCTCTGAGGTACAATAACGTTAACCTCTAGTGACTCCCCATCCCGCATGAGGGAGCGTAATCATCGACTGACACTAATTAGCATAACGTAACGGACATAAATATTCCTAGAAAATATTCCTATTCATGAAAATCACAAGTGAAATATATTGAGACACAGCGTAGCCTTTTGTTAATCACCCTGTCATCTCAGATTTCCAGAATATGCTTTACAGCTAAAGCTAGACAAGCATTTGTGTAAGTTTATCGATAGCCTAGCATAGCATTTTGTCCAGCTAGCAGCAGGTAACTTGGTCACGGAAATCAGAAAATCAATCAAATTAAATCGTTTACCTTTGATGAGCTTCGGATGTTATCACTCACGAGACTCCCAGTTAGATAGCCATTGTTCCTTTTTTCCAAAAATATTGTTTTTGTAGGCGAAATAGCTCCGTTTGTTCTTCACGTTTGGCTGAGAAATCGCCCGGAAATTGCAGTCATGAAAACGCCGAAAAATATTCCAAATTAGCTCCATAATATCGACAGAAACATGGCAAACGTTGTTTATAATCAATCCTCAAGGTGTTTTTCAAATATCTATTGGATAATATATCCACGGGGACAATTGGTTTTTCAGTAGGACCGATTGGAATAATGGCTACCTCTGTATTTTATGCGAGAATCACTCTGGGAGCCATCAGGTGACCAGTTGCGCAATGTAGCCGCTTACGGGTATTCTTCAACATAAATGCGTAATACTATGTCACAATGCTGTAAACACCTTGGGGAATATGGAGAAAAAGTAATCTGGTTGATAGCCCATTCACTGCTCAGTAGGGACGCATTGGAACGCAGCGCTTTCAAAACATGAGGCACTTCCGGATTGGATTTTTCTCAGGCTTTCGCCTGCAATATCAGTTCTGTTATACTCACAGACAATATTTTTACAGTTTTGGAAACTTTAGAGTGTTTTCTATCCTGAGCTGTCAATTATATGCATATTCTAGCATCTTGTCCTGACAAAATATCCCGTTAACTACGGGAACGTTATTTTCCAAAAATGAAAATACTGCCCCCATTAATGAGCCACTTTCAAATAATGACAACATTTCATTTTCATTTTTGAATTGTTATTTTTGCAAACATCAAGTATTACGTATACAGTCAATTCAGGATTCGTTGCAGGATACTTGTCCCCGTTTTCTCAATGATCCAAGCATGCAACACCCTGTATATTTGGTTTAGATTTACAGGCTTGTGTCACTAGATTTTTAAAACACACACATCCGCTATATAAGTATATCAACAACAAATATAACACATGTTACAATTAAACAGTGTTTCAAACAAATAAAGTAAAATCTTAGACAGTTGTTTCGAGTTCTTCAGAATCATCCACAAGACGGAATACCAGGTGTGTCCATTGTAGACTCTCGCCCATATGTCAATTTGCTCCATTTTTAGCACACGCTCTACATTAGCCCATGTATTGTGGGTAGTGTAGAACGATACATTGTGAACTTTTTTTTCAATAATTTGATGCATCACATTTGTAAGTTCTCTCAAAAGAAAAACATGTATTTATTCTCTCTAACATCGTATGCATATAGTTACCCATTGCTTTACATCTAAATAACAAATATGTATTGTCACTCGGTCTCTTGGTGTTTATTGAGCCAGAAAGTCATCACATCAGCCACCACAGCTTCCCTGTATTTGTTGTCATTCACCAGGGTGTGTCGGATTTTTTAGAGTTTCTCGTGGATGTAGATCGCCTCCTTCAGTTCATGTAGGAAAGCCTCAGTGACCCCGTAAACTCTGGGAATAGACGGCACAAGACCCATAGACTCCAGGGCTCTGACCGGCAGGACAATCTAGAAGAAAAAGAAACGCACACCTACTTAGGCGAGGTGCTAGCTAGCGGAGTAAAAAACATGAAAATTAAAGAGAGTTCCACACACTAGGAGCTCAGACGCAAAAATGTAATTCCTGTTTGCACAATGTACTGAGACCCCAGCTGGCTGCATGGACGGGTGTTAAAGGAATTTTAACAATTCCTTTATGTGTTCATTAACCAATTCAATTAAAATCACTCTGTCTGTTTCTAAGAATTTGTAAGATCCTTATTTGCATAAAATAGACAGAGACCAGTCTACCAAAATTAGCCAATAGCATTTATTCTCGAGAGCGCTGATCATAGTACCATGTACATCAGTTTATATATTACATACGACATCATAGGTTTTAAAATGTCCCTCCTCTCCGACCAAGACAAATTAGCTTCAAAAGTTCATTCTACCTCACTAGCGCACATACATGACACACAATATATCTGGATTATCTCCTGAAGTCTCACCACACTTTATTACCACTTAGCAGACACTTCCAGTCCCCCCCAGATACGGAAAACCTGGAGGGGCTCTCGCTATCCTATTTTATCTCCACAGAGTTATAGCCGGGTCGGTTCAAACATAGGTTAAGGATTTTCTTTGCTTACTTTAGACACATGACCTGCATCCTACTCTGTCCTAGATGCTAATATATGCATATTATTATTACAATTGGATAGAAAACACTCTGACGTTTCTAAAACTGTTTGAATTATGTCTGTGAGTATAACAGAACTCATAGGGCAGGCAAATTTCCAAACAGGAAGTGGAAATTTTGGGGCTGGTCGAATTTGAAGTCATCGCCTTTTCACATCCAAACAAGATATAGATATGTTCGCACTTCCTACGCCTTCCACTAGATGTCAACAGTCAGTAGAACGTGGAATGATGCCTCTAGTGTGATGTATGACCGGATGGGAGGGGAATGAGTCACTGGTCTGTCAGAATGCCAGTTCCTGGTTGCGCACATTTCTGTTTATAATCGCCTGCGTTCCATGACTCTGTAGACAAAAATTAATGCTCCGGTTGGAACGTTATTGGATATATATGAAAATAACATCCTGAAGATTGATTCTCTGCTTAGTTTGACCAGTTTATTCGACCTGGAATAGAACTTTTTGAAGTTTTCGTCCGAGATCGCCTGGACCAGCGCCAGCTTTTGGACATGTGAACTAACCGTGCTAGCAAATGCAGCTAATTGGACACTAGTAATGGACATTATGGAACAAAACAACGATTTATTGTGGAACTAGGACTCATTTCATTCTGATGAAAGATCATCAAAGGTAAGGGAATATTTATGATGTAATTTCGTATTTCTGTTGACTCCAACATGGCGGAGAAATATTGTTACATCTTAGCGCCGTTTTAGATTATTGCATGGTATGCATTTTTTCATAACGTTTTTTAGAAATCTGACACAGCGGTTGCATTAAGAACCAGTGTATCTTTAATTTTATGTAAAACATGTATCTTTCGACAAAGTTTATGATGAGCATTTCTGTTATCTGGCGTAGTTCTCTGTAATTACTCAGGATATTTTGGAGGCATTTCTGAACATTGCGTCAATGTAAACCGAGATGTGTGGATATAAATATGCATATTATCCAACAAATCATAAATGTATTGTGTAACATGATGTCAAATGAGTGTCATCGGATGAAGATTATCAAAGGTTAGTGATTCATTTTATCTCTAATTCTACTTTGTGACTATCTTTGGCTGGGAAAAATGGCTGTGTGTTTTTTTGGATTTGGTGGTGATCTAACGTAAATGTATGGTGTGTTTTCGTTGTAGAACATTTTAAAAATCGGACACGATGGGTAGATTAACAAGATGTTTATCTTTCATTTGCAGTATTGGACTTGTCAATGTGTGAATGTGGCGGGGGGGTTTATGCTAGCGGAACCCCTGGCCATAAGAAGTTAACGTACATTTTCTTAGGTACTTTACACCACTGCCTGAAAACATATTTCCAAGCATGGTGGTGGCTACATCATATGATGGGTATGCTTGTCATCGGCAAGGACTAGGGAGTTTTTTTGGGATAAAAATAAACAAAATAGAGCAAAGCACAGCAAAATCCTAAAGGAAAAACTATCTCTGTCTGCTTTCCAACAGACACCAGTAGATCAGTTCATCTTTCAGCAGGAGAACAACCTAAAACGCAAGGCCGAACATACACTGGAGTTGCTTATCAAGATAACATTGAATGTTCCTGAGTGGCCTGGTTAAAGTTTTGACTTAAATCGGCATGAAAATCTATGGAAAGACCTGAAAACGACTGTGTAGCAGTGATCAGCAACTAACTTGATTTTAAAAAATGAATCATTTACAAACATTGTACAATCCAGGTGTGCAAAGCTCTTAGAGACTTACCTAGAAAAACTGACACGTGTAATCACTGCCAAAGGTGAATCTAACATGTATTGACTATGTAAATGAGATATTTCTGTATTTTATTTTCAATACAAGTGCAAATAATTCTAAAAACATGTTTTCACTTTGTCATTGTGGTGTATTGTGTGTCGATGGGTGAGAAAAATAAATCCATTGAATCCATTTTGAATTCAGGCTGTAACATAACAAAATGTGGAGTAAGTCAAGGGGTATGAATACTTTCTGAAGGCACTGTACATACACAAACACAGTTTGTTTGAGCAGATTCTTAGACTAATGAGAGGAAAGGGACACATGCTGATGAAGACTCTGCTGGCAGGAGTCAATCAAACAATCAAATCTGTGTGTGTACCTGTGTGTATTTCTGACTGTGTATGTGTGTGTGTGTGTGTTTCAAAGCATCAGTGTCTCCTAGTTTGTCCTTGGCGAAAACCAGGAGCCCAATATGCCCCTGAGTGTGTCTTCTCTCAGTAAGAGCTCTGCTGATTGGCTCCTCAAGGTTCCGTCGATTCTTCAGCCTGGAGCGAATCTGTGGCTGGATGGTAACCCTGGGTTACTGAAGGGCTTGTTGCTCGTGGCGACGCAGCTGCGCTTCCCGTCTCCATCTCCCCCCATTGGGCTCCAGTCAGAATGGAACACACACACACACACACACACACACACACACACACACACACACACACACACAGTGTTGCTACTTGTGTTCTGGTGTATGTAGTAAGTTGCTGCTAGGCTGATAGCCTCTCTGTGCATGAGAGTAGAAATACACCACATTATGTGGTTTTGTCATAATGCTGTGGCATTTTACAGCAGAAAGTATGTGCTCCTCCTCTGCACACTCTCTCACACACACACACACACAAAGAAAATAATTTGACTCCACTTTTTACTCCATACATTTTCCCTGACACCCAAAATTACTTAACAGGAAAATGGTCCAATTCAAACACACGTCAAGATATCATCCCTGGTCATCCCTACTGCCTCTGGCAGACGCACTAAACACAAATGCTTAGTTTATAAATTATGTCTGAGTGTTGAAGTGTGCTCCTGGCTACCCGTCAGTAAAAATAACGAGAAAATTGTGCAGTCTGGTTTGCTTAATATAAGGAGTTTGAAATTATTTATACTTGTACTTTTGATACATAAGTACATTTCAGCAGTTCCATTTACTTTTGATACTTAAGTATATTTAAAACCAAATACTTTTAGACTTTTACTCGGGTAGTATTTTAATGGGTGACTTTCACTTTTACTTGAGTCATTTTCTATTAAGGTATCTTTACTTGTACTCAAGTAAGACTATTGAGTACTTTTTCCATCACTGTATTCAGGACATGAAATTAATTTGTTTTGCAGATTTACTTTAGTGCCTTATTGCAAACAGGATGCATGTTTCTCAATAATTTATTATGTACAAGGTTCCTTCTTTTCATTCTGTAATTTAGGTTATTATTGTAGAGTAACTACAATGTTGTAGATCCATCCTCAGTTTTCTCCTATTTCAGCCATTAAACAATGTTACTGTTTTAAAGTTACCATTGACCTCATGGTGCAATCCCTGAGATGTTTCTACTGTATTTTTGTAGTGACGGGGTTTATTGGTACACCATCCAGAGTGTAATTAATAACGTCACAATGCTCAATGGGATATTCAATGACTGATTTATTTTTACCTATTTACCAATAGGTGCCCTTCTTTGCAAAGCATTGGAAAACCTGACTTAACCCTTGACTTATTCCACATTTTGGTGTGTTATCGCCTGAATTCAAAATGGATGAAATATATATATTTTCTTAAGCATCTACACACATACCCCACAATGACAAACGGAAAATGTGTTTTTTGAATTTTTAGCAAATTTATTGAAAATGAAATACAGAAATATCTCATTTACACACCGTAAGTATTCACACCCCTTTGCTATGCCACTTCATATTGAGCTCAGGTGCATCTAATTTCCTTTGATCATCCTTGAGATGTCACTAAAACTTGACTGGAGTCCAGCTGTGGCCATTTGAATGGTTTGAACATGATTTAGAAAGAATCACACGTCTATATAAGGTCCCACAGTTGACAGTGCATGTCAGAGCAGAAACTATTCCATGAAGTCCAAGGAACTGTCCGTAGATCTCCGAGATAGAATTGTGATGAAGCATATATCTGGGGAAGGGTATAAAACATTTCTTATATCGTTGAAAGTTTACAAGAGAAGAGTGGTCTCCATCATTGGGAAATGAAAAAACATGGAACTACCCAGATTCTGCCTAGAGCTGGCCGTCCAATCAAACTCAGCAATCGGGCAAGAAGGACCTTGGTCAGGGAGGTGACCAAGAACCCAATGACCGCTCTGACAGAACTACAGAGTTCCTTGACTGAGATGGGATAACCTGCCAGAAGGACAACAGTCACTACAGCAGTGGCAAGATGGAAGCTACACCTGAGAAGAAGGCACATGACAGCTCGCCTAGAGGCAAAGGATTTTGTGGTCTGATAAGACAGAAATGTAACTCTTTGGCCTGAATGGAAAGCACTATGTCTGGAGAAAACAATGCACAGTTCATCACCCATCTAACACCATCCCTATTGTGAAGCATGGTGGTGGCAGCATCAATCTATGGGAATGCTTTTCAGTGGCAAGGACAGGGAGACTGGAAAGGATAGAGGGAACAAGGAATGGAGCCAAATACAGGCAAATCCTTGATGAGAACCTGGATCAGAGTGAAAACGACCTTAGACCAATGACCCCAAGCACACAGCCAAAGCAGTGCTGGAGAGGCTTCAGAACAAGAATGTGAAAGTCCTTGAATGGCCCAGCTAAAGCCCAGACTTGAATCCCATGGGAAATCTGTGTAAAGACTTGAAGATTGCTGTTTACCGCCACTCCCAATGTAACTTAACAGAGCTTGACAAAATCTGTAAGGAAGAATGGGAGAAAATCCCCCAAACATACCCAAGATGACTCAAAGCTGATACAGACATACCCAAGATGACTCAAAGCTGATACAGACATACCCAAGATGACTCAAAGCTGATACAGACATACCCAAGATGACTCAAAGCTGTAATCGCCACCAAAGATGTTTTGACAAAGTATTGACTCAGGGGTGTGAATACTGATGAAAATGAATGTATTTTTCAATGAATTTGCAACAATTTCTAAAAACATTCTTTCACTTTGTAACTATGGGATATTGTGTGTAGATGGGTGAGAAACAAAATATATTGAATCCATTTTGAAATCAGGCTGTAACAACAAAATGTGGAATTAGTCAAGGGGTATGAATACTTTCTGAAGGCACTGTATGTATGTGAGTGTATTTGTATGTGTGTGTGTGTACATGTACAGTATGTGTGTGTGTGTACATATGAATGAGAGCCTAGAGTAGAGATGTGTTGTTGTTTGTCTCTGTCCCATCACTCTAAACAAGCCTCTGTTATTTCTCCCTTAATGACAATAATTACACTCTTCCCTCTAATTCATGTCTGGTGATTGAGAGCACCAAGTACACAGCATCTATCAAGAGTGTGTGTCTGTGTGTCCTCAGAATCTCCCTAAATGAGGCATGACAATCAAGGCCCTAATTCTGCTGATACTGCCTGTGTAAAAAAGCAAACAATATGGCAGCCATTTCTCAAAGAGAGTAGCTTCTGCTCCACCTCCTTTCCTCGTCTCCTCCCCTTCATCTGTACTGAGGTGATAGAACGAGAGCGGTGAATGGACAACTCTCTGTAGACATCCTTCACATTGTTTTCACCTATCCTGTGTTTTCATATCAGTCCAGGTGAAGGAGAGAATGATGTATTCTGTCTTTAGGTATTACATTTACCCAGATTATCTCACACTATCTCTCTCTCTGTACATCTCCTTCGCTGTTGCTTTTTTACATTTTTATTTTATTTAACCAGGCAAGCCAGTTAAGAACAAATTGGTGTTTACTGAATGTGTGTGTAGCCTTTAAGCTCTATAAGTACATTTAAGAAATAAATAAAACTCAACCATCTCTACAGAGTAGAGAATCAAAACAATGAGACACTATTCCTGCCAATTGACTTTCTGTGTTAATGTTTAAATGGTTGCCATAAAGCATAATCACACTTCAGTCAATGAACACAATAAAATCAAGCTGGAAGCGTTCGCTGTCTCTGTATCCCTCTCTGTACCCCCCCCCCCCCCCCCCCCCCTTTCTCTCTCTGTCTCATGCTCTGTTGGAGAGTAATTATCTCTTCCACTGCACTCCTGCTTGTAAAACACCACACTACAGATCGTCTAACACACAGTCCGTTAGGAATCCTCTCTACTGTGATGTACAGTAAATAATCCCTGGTTTAGTAAGGAGGGATGTCGACAGGAGGATTCTATGGGCCTTTGGGAAGAAGATATGAGGAGTAGGGAGAGAGAAGAGCAGGTGTGGTAGAATTACAGTTAAGAGTGAGGGAGGCAGAAGGAAATTAGTGAGGTCTGAGGAAATAGGGGCAGGTGTGGTACGGCATAGGGTCAGAACTAGGGAGCAGTAATGGTGGTAGACATGGTTAGATATCTAGGGAGAGAGAGGGGCATGTGGGTGGAGGCAGGGACTGGGGAAATACAGGACAGTGTAGAGAAGCAGTGGTGACTGGTCTCTCTGTGGCTGTGGGGACCACTGCGGTATGAGGCAGGTGAAGGCTTGCCTTGAACTGCTCTGTCTGGTTATTGAGGACAGGACAGCTTAGCCACCTGCCTCGTAGGCTTTGGCTTAAAAAACACAGAGATACACACTGCTGTGCACATCTCTTCTTTCTCCTCTCTCATCTGCTCTTGTCCTCTTTTGTCCTCTCTCGTAATCTTTCATCCTCTTTCATCCCCCATTCTCATCTCTTCTCCTCTATCTGCTCTTCTCCTCTCCTCTCCACTCTTATCCTCCACTCCTGTCCTCCTCTCCTTCTCTATTTAGTTCTGACATCACCTCACTGTGAAGCACATTAACTATACATGGAGTGGTATGATTATGGAAATGTAACTCTCATCTCTGTTTTTCTCTTTCCCACCTTTATTTCTCTCCCACTTCTTTCTCCCCGATCCATCTCTCTCCCACATCTCTCTCCTACCTCTTTCTCCCTCTCTCCCACCTCTTTCTGTCACGACTTCCGCCGAGGTCGGTCCCTCTCGTTTGGGGGGCGTTCGGCGGTCGACGTCACCGGTCTTCTAGCCATTGCCGATCCACCTTTCATTTTCCATTAGTTTTGTCTTGTTTCCCACACTCCTGGTTTGCATTCCCTCATTACTCGTCTTGCATATAACCCTCTGTTTCCCCCCATGTCTGTGTGTGGAATTGTTATGTGTAAATGTATGTGTACTCCAGGCTGGTTTACGCCGGGTTATTGTAACCCATGTGTGTTTAGTTTTCTGAGTGCCGTGTTTTGTTCGCCTCATTAAAGGGCTCCGTTTGCTATCAATTTCTGCTCTCCTGCGCCTGACTTCCCTGCAGCCAGTTACGCACTCCTTTACACTTTTTCTCTCTCCAACCTCTTTCTCTCTATCCCTCACTCTCTCTCTCCGACCTCTTTCTCTCTATCTCTCTCTCCCACCTCTTTCTCTCTATCCCTCACTCTCTCTCTCTGACCTCTTTCTCTCCATCTCTCTCTCCCACCTCTTTCTCTCTATCCCTCACTCTCTCCCTCCGATCTCTCTCTCTCTAGCTCTCTCCATTTATATCCCACCCATCTCTGTTGCCTACCTCTTTCTCCCTCTCCAACCTCTTTCTCTCTATCCCTCACTCTCTCTCTCCAACCCATCTCTCTCCCCCACTCTCTCTCCCACCTCTCTCTATCACACCTCTCTCTCTCCATCTCTCTTCCAACCCTCTTTTTCCTTATTTCTCTCAAACACAGGGCACTATAGCGGTATAGTACACAACCTCAACACTAGAGACATGAGCATCAACACAACATCTGATAACACGGGCACAGAAAGTTATGACATCACCCCCATATTAATTAGCATAGGGGGTTTCAGGGGAGAGAGAGATATATAGCTGAAAGAGTGAGAGCCCAATAGAGAGAGAGGGGAAGATGAAGAACAATAGAGAGCCAAGAAGAGAGGGGTAGATGTAAAAAGAAAGAGAGAGAGGTAGAAGAAGATAGAGAGAGAGGAGGATATATAAAGAAAGAGAGAGGGGTAGATAGATATAGAAAGAGAGAGAGAGAGGGTTAGATCTAGATAGAGAGAGGGGGATAGATATAGAAAGAGAGCGAGGAGGATAGATAAAGAAAGAGAGAGGGGTAGATCGATATAGAAAGAGAGAGAGAGAGGGTTAGATCTAGATAGAGAGAGGGGGATAGATATAGAAAGAGAGAGAGAGGGGTAGATGTATATAGAGAGAGGGGTAGACAAAGAAAGAAAGAGGGAGAGAGAGAGGGATATATATATATAGAGAGAGAGGGGTAGGTATAGAAAGAAATAGAGAGAGGGGGTTGATATAGAATGAAAGTAAGAGAGAGGGGTAGATATAGAAAGAGAGGGCAGGGGTAGGTATAGAAAGAGAGGGGGAGGGTAGATATAGAAAAAAAGAGAGAAGGGTAGATATAGAAAGAAAGAGAGGGTTAGACATAGAGAGGAGGATATATATAGAATGATAGGGGGTAGATATATGAAGAGAGAGGAGGTTTAGATATAGAAGGAGAGAGAGGGGTAGATATAGAAAGAAAGAGAGAGGGGTAGATATAGAAAGAAAGAAAGAGGTAGATATAGAAAGAAAGAGAGGGGTAGATATAGAAAGAAAGAGAGAGGGGTAGATATAGAAAGAAAGAGAGAGGGGTAGATATAGAAAGAGAGAGGGGTAGATATAGAAAGAGAGAGGGGTAGATATAGAAAGAGAGAGGGGTAGATATAGAAAGAGAGAGGGGTAGACATGGAAAGAGAGAGAGAGGGGTCAACATGGAAAGAGAGAGAGAGGGGTCAACATGGAAAGAGAGAGAGAGGTAGATCTACAGTAGAAATTTAGAGGGCGGATAGATATAGAAAGAGAGAGAGGGGGTTCGATATAGAAAGAAAGAGGGGGATAGATATAGAAAGGTAGAGGGGGATAGAGGGGGTAGATATAGAAAGAAAGAGAGAGGGGTAGATAGATATAGAAAGGAGAGAGAGGTAGATCTACAATAGAAATATAGAGGGCGGATAGATATAGAAAGAGAGAGAGGGGGTTCGATATAGAAAGGTAGAGGGGGATAGATATAGAAAGAAAGAGAAGTGTAGATATAGAAAGGTAGAGGGGGATAGATATAGAAAGAAAGAGAAGTGTAGATATAGAAAGAGAGAGGGGGTAGATATAGAAAGAAAGAGAGAGGGATAGATCTACAATAGAAATATAGAGGGCGGATAGATATAGAAAGAGAGAGAGGGGGTTCAATATAGAAAGGTAGAGGGGGGTAGATATAGAAAGAAAGAGAGAGGGTAGATAGATATAGAAAGGAGAGAGAGGTAGATTTACAATATAAATATATTGTAAGACGTCTAGGTGTAGCAGGTAAGGTGGAGTCAGGCACAGGACGCAGAGATGAGTAATTCACTTAACTTTACTCAAAACAACAAATATTCCAAGAAGGAAAATAATCAAGCTCACAAATACAGACCAACTTACAATGAACAAACACGCACAAAACCATGGGGGAACCAGAGGTTAAAAAATAAGGAACAAATAATTATGGGAATGGATCCCAGGTGTGTACAATAAAGACAAAACAAATGGAAAATGAAAAGTAGATCGGTGGCGGCTAGAAAACCAGTGACGTCGAACGCCAAATGCCAAACGCCAAACGCCGCCCAAACAAGGAGAGGGACCAACTTCGGCAGAAGTTGTGACAGTACCCCCCCCCCCCCCCCATTGACCCCTTACGGCTCCAGCAGTGGGCCGGGTCCAGGATATCCTCAACCGGCACCCTGCATCTCTCCTCCGGACCGTACCCCTCAAACTCCACAAGGGCTTGGAGGCCTCTCGCCCGATGCCTTGAGTCCATGATGGCTCAAACAGCATACGCCGGGGCCCCCTCGATGTCCAGAAGGGGCGAGGAACCTCCCGCACCTCAGATTCCTGGAGTGGACCGGCCACCATCGGCCTGAGGAGAGACACAAGAAACAAAGGGTTAATACGGTAATCAGTGGGAGCTGTAACCTGTAACAAACCTCGTCTCCTCAGGACTTTAAATTGTCCCACAAGCCGCGGACCCAGCTTCCGGCAGGGCAGGTGGAGGGGGAGGGTTTGGGTCGAGAGCCAGATCCGGTCCCCCGGTGTGAACACCGGGACCTCACTGCGGTGGCAGTCGGCGCTCACCTTCTGCCGCCTTATGGCCCGTTGCAGGTGCACATGGGCAGCGTCCCAGGTCACCTCGGATCGCCTAAACCATTCATCCACCGCAGGTGCCTCAATCTGGCGCTGATGCCACGGTGCCAGAACTGGCTGATAAGCTAGTATTCATTGGAAGGGAGATAGGTTAGTGGAGGAGTGGCAGAGTTTTGAGCCATCTCTGCCCAGGGGATGAAAGCTGCCCACTCCCTGGCAATAGGACCGCAGAAACCTACCCACATCCTGGTTAACTTTTTCCACCTGCCCGTTACTCTCGTGGTGAAAACCTGAGGTGAGGCTGACTGAGACCCCCTGACGTTCCATGAATATCCTCTCAGGCGCTGGACTTTTACTGGGGATCCCGGTCAGAAACTATGTCCTCAGGCACACCGTAGTGCCGGAAGACGAGGGTGAATAGGGCCTACGCAGTCTGTAGGGGCGTAGGGAGACCGGGCAAAGGAAGGAGACAGCAGGACTTAGAAAACCGATCCACAACGACCAGGATCGTGGTGTTTCCCTGTGACGGAGGAAGATCCGTCAAGAAATTCAACAACAGGTGTGACCACGGCCGTTGTGGAACAGGTAGGGGTTGTAATTTCCCTCTGAGCAGGTGTCTAGGTGCCTTGCACTGGGCGCACACGGAGCAGGAGGAAACAAATCCTCACATCCTTAGCCAAGGTGGACCACCAGTACTTCCCACTAAGACAGCACACTGTACGACCGATGCCAGGATGACCAAAGGAGGGTGACGTGTGGGCCCAATAGATCAAACGGTCGCGGCCAGCAGACGGAACGTACAGACGCTCAGCTGGACACTGGGTGGGAGTGGGCTCTGTACGTAATGCCCGCTCGATGTCCGCGTCCAGCTCCCACACCACAGGTGCCACCCGGCAAGAAGCCGGAAGTATGGGAGTGGGATCCATGGGCCGCTCCACTGTGTCATACATCTGGGACAGTGCGTCTGCCTTAGCGTTTTGGGAACCTGGTCTGTAGGATAGGGTGAAAACAAAACGTGAGAAAAACATGGCCCACCTTGCCTGGAGAGGGTTCAGTGTCCTCGCCGCCCAGATGTACTCCATATTGCGGTGGTCAGTCCAGAAGAGAAAAGGGTATTTAGCGTTTTAAAGCAAATGCCTCCACGTCTTCAGAGCCTTTACGACAGCCAACAGCTCCCGGTCCCCCACATCATAGTTTCGCTCCACCGAGCTGAGCTTCTTTGAAAAGAAGGCACAGGGGCGGAGCATTGGTGGTGTACCCGAGCGCTGAGACAGCACAGCTCCTATCCCAGCCTCGGACGCATCCACCTCCACTATGAATGCCAAGGAGGGATCCGGATGAGCCAGCATGGGAGCCGAGGTAAACAGAGCTCTCAGGTGACCAAAAGCCCTGTCCGCCTCAGCTGACAACTGCAGTCGCACCGGTCCCCCCTTCAGCAGTGAAGTAATGGGAGCCACTACCTGACCAAAGACCCGGATAAACCTCCGGTAGTAGTTGGCAAACCCTAAGAACCACTGCACCTCCTTTACCGTGGTTGGAGTCGGCCAATTACGCACGGATGAAATGCGGTCACTTTCCACCACCACCCCTGGAAATGTGGTACCCTAAGAAGGAGACGGACTGTTGGAAGAACAGACATTTCTCAGCCTTGACATACATGTCATTCTCCAACAGTCGACCAAGCACCTTGCGTACCAGGGACACATGCTCGGCGCGTGTAGCGGAGTATATCAGAATGTCGTCGATATACACCACTACACCCTGCACGTAAGTTCTTGGAAAATTTCGTCTACAAATGCCTGGAAGACTGATCGAGCATTCATCAACCCGTACGGCATAACGAGTTACTCATAGTGCCCAGAGGTTTTACTAAATGCCACTCGTCCCCCTCCCAGATACGCACCAGATTGTAAGCCCTCCTGAGATCCAATTTTGTGAAGAAGCGCGCCCTGTGCATTGACTCAATCGCACTGGCTATGAGAGGCAGCGGGTAGCTGTACCTCACATTGATCTGATTGATACCTCGATAGTCAATACATGGGCGCAGACCTCCATCCTTCTTCACAAAAGAATCTCGAGGAGGCAGGTGAAGTGGAGGACCAAATGTATCCCTGCCCCAGAGATTTGGAGACATATGTTGCCATAGCTGCCGTCTCTTGCTGTTACAGGGGATACACGTGACTCCTGGGAAGTGCTGCGTCTACCAGGTTGATTTATCGCACGTGGTAGTTCAGCCAAATCGGCATATTCTTAGGGGATGTGCATGCTGGAGACCTGGTCTGGACTCTCCACCATAGTCGTACCGATGGAAACACCTACACACCTCCCCAAGAACTTTCGTGACCATCCCTTGAGAGCCCTCTGTTGCCAAGAAATTGTGGGTCATGATAGGCCAACCAGGTTAGGCCCAGCACCATGGGAAATGCAGGAGAATCAATACGGAAGAGACTGATTCTCTCCTCATGACCCTCCTGCGTAACCATGCATAGTGGAGAGCGGTGGCCTCCCTAATCAGCCCTGACTCTAATGGTCAACTATCTAAGGCAGTGAAGGGCATATCAACAGGAAGAGCATATCAACAGGAACATTGGGGATCCCTAAACTATGGGCAAATGAACGGTCAATAAAGTTCCCAGCTGCGCCTGAATCTACCAACGCCTTATGCTGGGAATGCAGGGAAACTCTGGAAATTCTATAAAAATGTGAGCAACAGGGGGCTCTGAGTGAGTCTGGTGCCTACTCACCTGGGGTGACAAGACAGTGCCTGCTGCCTCGACTCCCTGAGGAACCCCCCCCAGCACCGACCAGCAGTGTGCCATCTGCGGACACAGGTGGTGCAGGGAATGGCCCCCCTCCAGTCACCCTAAGAGCAGCACCTCCTAGCTCCATGGGTGTCAGAGCGGAGGTGCTGGGGGATGGAGCTGACAGACCCCAATCTGGACATCCGCGGGTGGCCAGCAGGTTATCCAACCGGATGCACAGGTCTACCAGCTGGTCGAATGTAAGGGTGGTGTCCCTGCAGGCCAGCTCCTGACGGACATCCTCGCGCAGACTGCACCGGTAGTGGTCGATCAGGGCTCCGTCATTCCATCCCGCTCCGGCGGCCAGGGTTCGGAAGTCCAAAGCAAAGTCCTGTGCGCTCCTCGTCCCCTACCTTAGGTGAAACAAACATTCCCCTGCCGCTCTACCCTCAGGCGGATCGTCGAAAACCCCCCAGAAGCGGCTGGTGAAATCATCATAGTGGTCCAACGCTGCGTCACCCTCTCCCCATACAGCGTTGGCCCTCTCCAGAGCCTTCCCGGATAGACAGGAGACGAGGGCGGACACTCTCTCGCATCCCGGAGGAGCCGGGTGGACGGTCGCCAGGTAGAGCTCCAGCTGGAGTAGGAACCCCTGGCACCCGGCAGCCGTCTCATCATATTCACTCTGGAGTGCGAGCCTAATCCCACTAGGACCAGGAGAAGGAGGGGTGGACACCGATGTGGGTTGTTGTGATGATGATGGGGGTGCTGGACAACCTCCTCTCTCCCATTGCTCCATTCTTTGCAGCACGTGATCCATAGCTGTGCCGAGACTATGCAACATGGTCACGTGCTGCTGGACGCACTTCTCTACTAACAAAGGAGGGCTTTCTCCATTTTCAGGTGCGTGTTTCTGTAAGGTGTAGCAGGTAAGACGGAGTCAGACGCAGAACACAGGGATGAGTAATTCATGGGACTTTACTCAAAAGAACAAATATTCCAAGAAGGAATATAATCAAGCTCAAAAATACAGACCAATTTATAATGAACAAACATGCACAAAACCATGGGGGAACCAGAGGTTAAAATATAATATAATATAATCCCATATAATTATGGGAAAGGAAACCAGGTGTGTACAATGAAGACAAAGCAAATGGAAAATGAAAAGTGGATCGGTGGCGGCTGGTAAACCGGTGACGTCGACAGCCGAATGTCGCCCGAACAAGGAGAGGGACCAACTTCGGCGGAAGTCGTGATGTATAGAGGGGGGTTCGATATAGAAAGGTACAGGGGGTAGATATAGAAAGAAAGAGATAAGTTTATATATAGAAAGAGAGAGAAGGTAGAAATAGAATGAAAGAGAGAGGGGTAGATATAGAAGAGAGAAAGGGTTAGATACAGAAAGATAGAGGGGGATAGATATAGATAGAACGAGAGAGGAGTAGATATAGATCGAATGAGAGAAGGGTAGATATAGAAAGAGAGAGGGTTAGACATAGAATGATAGAGGGAGGTAGATATCTTCTTAGCGATAGGGGGCAGTATTCGGAATTTTGGATGACTCAGGTGCCCAAAGTAAATTGCCTGTTACTCAGGCCCAGAAGCTAGTATTGGATAGAAAATACTCTGAAGTTTCTACAACTGTTAAAATAATGTCTGTGAGTATAACAGAACTGATATATCATGCAAAAACCCGAGAAGAGTCCATTCAGAATTTTTGTTGTTGTTGTTTTTTTTTTAATTAGCTAGAAGTTGTAGATTTTCTAGGTGGCTCTCATTTTGACTATAGTGTTGTGGCGCGCGTGGATGAGGGGGCGCACTTTGATATTTATCTCTGATAATGTACATACTATTCTCCATCTTAAATTTGATCATTTAGTTACATATTAGGGTACCTGAGGATTGATTAGAAATGTTGTTTGACTTGTTTGGATGAAGTTTATTGGTAACTTTTAGGATTCCTTTATATGCATTTGAACGAGGGGAACAGGTGGATTACTGAATCAAACGCGCCAACTAAACTGACTTTTTTGGGATTTAAAGAAGGACTTTATCAAACAAAATGACCATTTGTTATTATTTTATCGCTATTTCTGACTTTCGTGACACCTCTGCTGGGTTGGAAACTGTTCTTAATGCTTTTGTGTGTGGGGCACTGTCCTCAGATAATCACATGGTATGCTTTCGCAGTAAAGCCTTTTTGAAATCTGACAAAGCGGCTGGATAAACAGGAAGTTAAGCTTTTAAACGATGTAAGACACTTGTATTTTCATGAATGTTTAATATTACAATTTTTGTATTTTGAATTTGGCGCTCTGCAATTACACCGGATGTTGTCGAGGTGTGCCGCTAGCGGCACTTCTAGCCAAAAAGGATATAGAAATAAAGATAGATGGGTAAATATAGATAGAGAGAGAGGGAGATAGGTTGCAAGTTCAAATCCCCGAGCTGACAAGGTACAAATCTGTCGTTCTGCCCCTGAACAGGCAGTTAACTTCTTGCGTCGAGCCATCCCGGATCCGGTATCGTGACTACAGCCTCAAGCTCATTACCATAACGCAACGTTAACTATTCATGAAAATCGCAAATGAAATGAAATCAATATGCTAGCTCCCAATCTTAGCCTTTTGTTAACAACACTGTCATCTCAGATTTTCAAAAATATGCTTCTCAACCATAGCAAAACAAGCATTTGTGTAACAGTATTGATAGATATTGATAGCTAGCGTAGCATTTAGCGTTAGCATTCAGCAGGCAACATTTTCACAAAAACCAGAAAAGCATTCAAATAAAATAATTTACCTTTGAAGAACTTCGGATGTTTTCAATGAGGAGACTCTCAGTTAGATAGCAAATGTTCAGTTTGTCCAAAAAGATTCTTTGTATAGGAGAAATCGCTCCGTTTGGTACATCACGTTTGGCTACCAAAAAAAACAGAAAATTCAGTCATCAAAACGCAGAACTTTTTTCCAAATTAACTCCATAATATCGACTGAAACATGGCAAACGTTGTTTAGAATCAATCCTCAAGGTGTTTTTCACATATCTCTTCGATGATATATCGTTCGTGGAAGTGTGCTTTCCCCTCTGAATCCCATGGGAAAATGCCTGCAGCTGAAGATTACGCACCAATTTAGACAAAGGACACCAGGCGGACACCTGGTAAATGTAGTCTCTTATGGCCAATCTTCCAATGATATGCCTACAAACACGTCACAATGCTGCAGACACCTTGGGGAAACGACAGAAAGGGCAGGCTCATTCCTGGCGCATTCACAGCCATATAAGGAGACAATGGAAAACAGAGCCTCAAAAATTCTGCTCATTTCCTGTTTGAAGTTTCATCTTAGTTTCGCCTGTAGCATCAGTTCTGTGGCACTCACAGATAATATCTTTGCAGTTTTGGAAACGTCAGAGTGTTTTCTTTCCAAAGCTGTCAATTATATGCATTGTCGAGCATCTTTTTGTGACAAAATATTGCGCTTAAAACGGGCACGTTTTTTAATCCAATAATGAAATAGCGCCCCCATAGGTTGAAGAGGTTAAACAAATCTAAATATATGTGAGATTCTTCAAAGTAGCCAGCCTTTGCCTTGATGACAGCTTTGCACACTCTTGGCATTCTCACAACCAGCTTCATGAGGTAGTCACCTGGAATGCATTTCAACTAACAGATGTGCTGTCACGTTCTGACCTTAGTTCCTTTGTTATGTCTTTGTTTTAGGTTGGTCAGGGCGTGAGTTGGGGTGGGTAGTCTATGTTCTTTTTTCTATGTGTTTGGCCTAGTATGGTTCTCAATCAGAGGGAGGTGTCGTTCGTTGTCTCTGATTGAGAATCATACTTAGGTAGCCTTTTCCCACCTGTGTTTTGTGGATAATTATTTTCTGTTTTGTGTCTTCACCAGACAGGGCTGTTTCATTGTCGTTTCGTTCTTTCACTTTGTTGTTTTGTTATTCAGTGTTCAGTTGATTTATTCAATATTAACATGGACACATACCACGCTGCGCATTGGTCCGATCTTGACTACTCCTTGTCAGATGACGAGGATAATTGTTACATGTGCCCTGTTAAAAGTTAATTGGTGGAATTTCTTTCCTTAACTTCTCCAGGGTACGTGGGACGCTAGCGTCCCATCTGGCCAACATCCAGTGAGATTGCAGAGCTCCAAATTCAAATACAGAAATGCTCATTGTAAAATATGTTTTTTGTTCTGAATTTTTATATAGGTTTAATGATTCGCTTCTTGTTAAACCAACCAGAGTGTCATATTTATAAAATGCTTTTCGGCGAAAGCATACCTAGCCCAGAACAAACCTAGCCCAGAACATAGCCCAGTTGACAAATTATTACAAACAGTAACCAGCCAAGCAGAAGCGTCACAAAACTCAGAAATAGAGATCAAATGAATCCCTTACCTTTGATGATCTTCATATGGTGTCAATCAGAAGACATTAATTTACTCAATAAATGTTCCTTTTGTTCGATGAAGTCTCTTTATATCCAAAAACCTACGTTTTGTTAGCGTGTTTTCTTCAGGCTCAAATACAGTCAAAACAATCAGACAAAATATCCAAATTGTATCCGTAAGTTCATAGAAACATGTCAAACGATGTATTCAACCCTCAGGTTGTTTTTTAGCCTAAATGATCTATAATATTTCAACCGGACAATAACGTCGTCAATATAAAAGGTAAACAAGAAATCCACTTGCGCATGAAAAATCTCTGCGACACGGTAGGGTCCACTCATTCAGACTGGTCTTACTCCGTCATTTATAAGAATACAAGCCTGAAACTATTTATAAAGACTGGTGACATGGAAGGCATAGGAACTGCAAATGGAGTCCTAAGTCAATGGATACTGTAATGGCATTGAATAGAAAACTAAAAAAATAATTTAAAAAACTACTTCCTGAATGGATTTTTCTCTGCTAAATCAGTTCTGTTATACTCACAGACACTATTTGAACAGTTTTGGAAACTTTAGAGTTTTATGGAGATCATATATTCTGGGACCGAGTAGGAGGTTGTTTAATTTGGGCATGCTTTTCATCCAAAATTCCGAATGCTGCCCCTACCCTAGAGAGGTTTAATGCGAAATGACAGTCCATCATTACTTTATGACATGATTGTCAGTCAATCTGGAACATTTCAATAACTTTGAAAATGTATTCAAGTGCAGTTGCAAAAACCATCAAGCACTATGATGAAACTGGCTCTCATGATGACCACCAAAGGAAAGAAAGACCCAGAGTTAACTCTGCTGCAGAGGATAAATTCATTAGAGTTACCTGCAACTCAGTTTGCAGCCCAAAATAAATGCTACACAGAGTTCAAGAAAGAAACAAATCTCAACATCAACTGTTCAGAGGAGACTGTTTGAATCAGGCCTTTATGTTCGAATTGCTGCAAAGAAACCACTACTAAAGAACACCAATAATAAGAAGAGACTTGATTGGGCCAAGAAACATGAGCAATTGACATTAGACCATTGGAAATCTGTCCTTTAGCCTGAGTCCAAATTTGATATTTTTCGTTCCAACCGCTGTGTCTTTGATCTCTGCATGTGTGGTTCCCACTGTGAAACATGGAGGAGGAGGAGGTGTGATTGTGTGACGGTGCATTGCTGGTATCACTGTCAGTGATTCATTTAGAATTCAAGGCACACTTAACCAGCATAGTTACCATCCCATCTGGTTTACGCTTAGTGGGACTATCCTTTTTTTAACAGGACATTGACCCAACACACCTCCAGGCTGTGTAAGGGCTATTTGATCAAGAAAGAGAGTGACGGAGGGTTGCATCAGATGACCTGTCCTCTACAATCACCTGACCTCAACCCAATTGAGATGGTTTGGGATCAGTTGGACTGCAGAGTGAAGGAAAAGCAGCCAACAAGTGCTCAACATGTGTGGGAACTCCTTCAAGACCGTTGGAAAAGCTTTCCAGCTGAAGCTGGTTGAGAGAATGCCAAGAGTGTACAAAGCTGTCATGAAGGGAAAGGGTGGCTTCTTTGCAGAATCTAAAATATGTTGTAATTTGTTTTAATTTGTTTAACACTTTTTTGGTTACTACATGATTCCATGTGTTTTATTTCATAGTTCTGATATCTTCACCATTATTCTACAGTGTAAAAATAGTAAAAATAAAGAAAAACCCTTGAGTAGGTGAGTAGGTGTGTCCAAACCTTTGACTGGTACTGTATGTAAATGTGATATAATTATTATTAATTTGCTAAATTTAAAATGTAAAAAAGTAGAGAGAGAGGGGTAGATAGAGAAAGATAGAGGGAGGGTAGAAAGAAGTAGAAAGAGAGAGATGGGTCGATATAGAAAGAGAGAAAGGGGTAGATATAGAAAGAGAGAGAGGGGTATATATGAAAGAGAGAGTCAAGAGGCAAGTGAGAGAGAGAGAAATATGAAAGAGAGGTTGAGGACAAACCAGCAAGGCAGAGGGAGAAAATAAAGTATTTTAGTGTTCTCCACAGCAGAACAGTCCATCAGCATACAAACTCATCTTAACTAAGACTTTACCATGCAGACCTATCCATCTCCTACATGCATTATTCAACTGCACCGGGCCATTTTACTGCACACTGAAGAAAGATTGGTTTCATTTTTATTTCCCCTTCTCTGTCTTTTCTCCCTTCCTCCCTCACACCTCATTTGCTCCCACCTTCCTTCGGGATTTCAATTAAATTAGGGACAGCGTGACACTAAATCCAGTCTGTGAGGCTGTGTACTTACCAATTAGAGCGTCAGGTAGAGAAGGGGTGGGTGGGTGGGTTTTTCAGTGACGCTGGAAAACGTGTGGCGAGACATCGTTTGCGCCAGTACTTTTCAATCTTTCAAAGTAGCAGCACTGAACAGGTTTACCAGATATAGTCATTAGCTTAGGTCATAGAAAAACATATAAAAACATTTTGCAACGGAAAAGAAAGCAGGCATTTCTTATTGGAGAAGTTGACATAGTACTTCCCTCAATTTCATCTTGTTTGCCTCTGTTTTGTCTAGTGAATACAACCCTGTCCCTGGGATTTCACTCGGCAACCCCCATGCTTGACAGGTGGATTCACTTGTCAGACACAGTGGTCTCCTAGCTATTGCCTACAGAACCTCATAAACCACTCCCGTCAACAACTAAGTTTGGTTGCACCAGCACGTCTTGTTTGACTCTGCACTTGGCTTCTGTTTTCGCTCATGTCCCTCTCCTGCCTGCCTGGTGGCCTACCTCAGAGTGAACACAAATTTGAATGTAAAACAAGGCATGTTTTAATAAAAGCAGTTCATGAAAGCAGTTTAGTCATCCTCTAAAACTAGCTATAATGATCTAATCTATAACGTCAGCAAACAAAACTACAAACATTATCTTTAGTAGCCTAGCTACATTAGCTAGCTAGGTTAATGTCATCAGCAGCAGCCAAAGTTAATATTTTAGACTCACTGAATAAATGTGTTTGGCACACGATAAAGACAATGAAATGATCTGCTGCTGCCACCCAAGGCCAAGGGTAATTGAAGTTCCTGAAAAGGTTAGTCGGCCAGTTTGTTAGTCCAGTAATGTTGGCATATCATTTTATTTCTACTGCTGGTGATTATTCCCAAATGCTTGTGCTTCAAACCCTACAAATTCAGGAGCAATAGAGTGGTAAGGAGGAGCTCCGCGGACCCTTAGTTTCCATAAGTAGTTTAACCATTCATTGTCGTCATTGCGATCTGTGGAGTTCCTATTTTCTTGAGGTTTCTGTGTCAATTAACTTGTGACATTCCTGGATTGCTCATTATATTAATAAAGTCTGATTCAATCAACAAATTCGATAGTCAGTTGGTTAAGCGTAGATTGTGTAGTGTACATATCTGTCTGTGCTGGCAAAATCACTACATATCCCTTCAAGCCAAGCAAGCAGAGGCTGCCCGTTGTCACAGTTCCAAGATCAGTCAGAAATGTCCATCTAACCTTACGTCAATGACGCTAGTGGATCTCAAAACTGATTATAGATCCGCATTAAGTAGCAATAAATATTCTTCACCAATGTCATCTTACAACAGACATGACTGTTCAATAAAACAATACATTATTTTCACATTTCCTTCCAGCAAATGTCTTAGTTACATTATTGTATAACTAGAGAAGGAGGGTACAGTATTTATGAAGTTTGTAAAGAGGGCAAAAACTAGCATAGTTCAGCTAGCCAGCTAGTTTAGCCAGGGGACACTAGCTCAGGCCTAGTGCACATGCGCACCAGGCTAATTCAGGAGACAGATTAAAAAAATGATTCCCTGATATCAGGAGCCGGCGGCGAAAAGTTTGATTAAAATATTCAGAGATTGAAACAAATAAATTAGATTACATATTTAAGGAGAGCAATATACATTTCCCAAAATCAGCTACAACTGTCAATAGTAAAACAAAGCTTAAAACGATGTTTGAGTAAAACCAGAATCCAGAAAATGACTGGTGAATTTGCTTCCGGACATGGTAGACAACTCCTACTCACCACTCTACAGAGAACAAAAGAGGAAATCTGCACCCCTGCCCCCACCTGTGTCATGTCATGAGGATACCTGGACCTATTAAGATGTGCCTTTTGTTAATCAGGTGATAAATGAGGTGAAAAGGAGACTGGACTTTAAACAATTAATAATTACAGAAGAACACTAATCAGATGATGAAATAACGTTGTTTCAAAGTCTACTGTGTAAGCTGCTAAATGTAACCCTGCTTTGTTAGAAAGTCTGCTGTGTGTACTGTTAAATGTAACCCTGCTTTGTTAGAAAGTCTGCTGTGTGTACTGTTAAATGTAACCCTGCTTTGTTAGAAAGTCTGCTGTGTGTACTGTTAAATGTACCCTGCTTTGTTAGAAAGTACTGTGTGTACTGTTAAATGTTAGAAAGTCTGCTGTGTGTACTGTTAAATGTAACCCTGCTTTGTTAGAAAGTACTGTGTGTACTGTTAAATGTAACCCTGCTTTGTTAGAAAGTACTGTGTGTACTGCTAAATGTAACCCTGCTTTGTTAGAAAGTACTGTGTGTACTGTTAAATGTAACCCTGCTTTGTTAGAAAGTACTGTGTGTACTGCTAAATGTAACCCTGCTTTGTTAGAAAGTACTGTGTGTACTGTTAAATGTAACCCTGCTTTGTTAGAAAGTACTGTGTGTACTGTTAAATGTAACCCTGCTTTGTTAGAAAGTACTGTGTGTACTGCTAAATGTAACCCTGCTTTGTTAGAAAGTCTGCTGTGTGTACTGTTAAATGTAACCCTGCTTTGTTAGAAAGTACTGTGTGTACTGTTAAATGTAACCCTGCTTTGTTAGAAAGTCTGCTGTGTGTACTGTTAAATGTAACCCTGCTTTGTTAGAAAGTACTGTGTGTACTGCTAAATGTAACCCTGCTTTGTTAGCAAGTCTACTGTGTGTACTGCTAAATGTAACCCTGCTTTGTTAGCAAGTCTACTGTGTGTACTGTTAAATGTAACCCTGCCATAAAGCTTACAGAATTAATAATTGCAGAAAAGCACTGTAATCAGTTAAACAAATAATAGGTTTTATGAAATAAAATGTAATACTTCTCTACATTGAAACCGGTCTGTTGTGTGTGGGTATATAGAGTGAAATTCATATTTAAAGACATTGTAACCATTCTTTGCATAATGGTCAGCCCTGCTATGAAGTAGTTGTTCACTAAACTACAGAGCAAGTTGTCTCTGGCTCTTTTGATTTCAATTCACGTGAGCCGACAAGAAAAACCCCAGCCCTATAGTCATAGCCACTCCACTTTTGAACCTGTGGTGCCACCTCTGGTGTGTTTGTGTGTGTGTGTGTGTGTGTGTGTGTGTGTGTGTGTGTGTGTGTGTGTGTGTGTGTGTGTGTGTGTGTGTGTGTGTGTGTGTGTGTGTGTGTGTGTGTGTGTGTGTGTGTGTGCGTGTGTGCGTGCATCACATATATACCCATACACAAAGTTCACACAAAATCACACATACATGTAATCCATACTGTCTCATACTAATTTACTCCCACATATCTCATCTCACAGTCACCTTCCTCTATTTCCCTCCCTCTTTTCCTCCTCCGTCTCTGTCATGTGTAGATGTGTGTGTTTGAACAGTAGAATCAAAGTCCATCCTGTCTGATTGAACATTGTGGAAGACAGAAAGCACAGTGTGGAGGACAGACAAACAGCACAGGGGCTCTTATAGTCTGCTTCCATCACCACGTTACCAGGAAGAGTCGTATGTGGGGAAAGTAGGTTTCCGGTAGATATTACACGTGTCTTTAATGCGGGGGACTTTAGCTGACGGACAGACGAGCTATAGCAACTTTCAAAAGGCCATACGGAGACGATTCTGATCAAAAAGAGGAATTAATTTACTCCTGATTGGAAATAATGTTTTAATAGTTATTCCATTCCTCAACAGAATATTGAAGGTATAATATACACCGACTGTACAAAACATTAGAAACACCTTTCCATGACAGACTGACCAGGTGAAAGCTAGGATCCCTTATTGATGTCACTTGTTTAAATCCACTTCAATCAGTGTAGATGAAGGGGAGGAGACAGGTTAAAGAAGGGTTTTTAAGCCTTGAGACATGAATTGTGTATGTGTTCCATTCAGAAGGTGAATGGGCAAGACAAAATATTTAAGTGCCTTTGAACAGGGTATGGTAGTAAGCAGGGCATACAATTAACTTTTTGGTTTTGGTCCACCAGCCACTGTGGCAGGTACCAGCCACTCAGAATTTTACCAGACAAAATCATTTATTTTCGAAAAAATTACACCAACAGATGATTTTTTTGTGACCAAAATATCACAGATGAGACAAAACATTTCACCTGCCCCTTTAAAGGCAGGCGGTTACCGTGGTAATGTGACTCCAGTCAAGTTTGCTGCTGTGAGATTGAGTATGACTAGTTAGTAGAAGCATTGTCTTTTCTCCCTAGCAGTAGAAACTCAAACATACAGAAAAACAACCTCACTTGTGAACAAAACAATGGAAATAGCCAAGAAACATAAGGACAAAGTCTAATTTCAGTAGACTTTAGTTTCAAGTAAATTAGACCAACTTAAATGCCTGTGAGCAAGTGCTTCTAAAAATGAATATTTTGCTCCACTCTTTACATGCGCACAGAGGCATTTATTGCATAGGCATTTCTTTCACTATAAATATAATCATACTTGACTATTTTTATTCACAAATGCCAGTGAAATGGTCGCACTGTGGAGCACTAACCACCTGCTGGTGAAATAGACATCTTATCCGGCAACGCCAAAATCGACCCTCACTTGGCAGGTGGCGGGAGTTTATTTTAGGCCCTGGTAGTATGTGCCAAGAACTGCAACATTGATGGGTTTTTCACGCTCAACAGTTTCCCGTGTGTTCCAAGAATGGTACACACACACACACACACACAAAGACACAGACACAGACACACACTGACACGTGGAGAATGATTCAGACACACACACACACAGACACACAAACACATGGAGAGAGAAATGCCTGTTACACAGTATTTTCTCCAGTGTTTTAACAAAGTACCAGCACTATTAGGTATCATTAGCATTTAGACAGTCATACTTGGGAGCTTGCAGGTTGTTTTTTGTAGTGTTTCTGTCAGGTTACAGATATTACTATAGAAGGGGTTACCAGCCTCTGTCACTCATCAAATGTAATTGCTACATTGGCCCAAGTTACAGCAACCTTCAACCAGCTATTCACACAACCCCTCTACACAATACACCGCCCCCACTTCATTCTTTATCTTTCTCCTCTCCCCCTCTCTCTCCCTCTCTCACACACACACACAGTTCAGTGAGCACACAGAGACTCGTATCCCTGATTCAATTAACATCTGAATGCTGTAATATCGCTGTAATATTGTGCTGCTGAGAGCAGTTTCATATTTCAGCGATAGGCCAGCAGGGGTTCTCATTACACACATAGTGCACCCACACGCTACAAGCACACAGGCAGCTTCAGATAATGACATTGACGTATACGCTAACACTGTGAGCGAGTTTATAAGGAAGTGTATAGGAGATGTTGTACCCACTGTGACTATTAAAACCTTCCCTAACCAGAAACTGTGGATTGATGGCAGCATTCGGTCAAAAATTAAAGCATGTACCATCGCGACTGGAAATATGTCAGAATACAAACAGTGTAGTTATTCCCTCCGTAAGGCAATCAAACAAGCAAAGTGTCAATATAGAGACAAAGTGGAGTCGCAATCCAACAGCTCAAACACGAGACGTATGTTGAAGGGTCTACAGACAATCACAGATTATAAAAAGAAAACCAGCCCAGTCACGGACATCGACGTCTTGTTTCCAGACAAACTAAACAACTTCTTTGCTCGCTTTGAAGGCAATACAGTGCTACAGACGTGGCCCGCTACCAAAGACTGTTGGCTCTCCTTCTCCATGGCCGACATAAGTAAAACATTTAAATGTGTTAACCCTCGCACGGCTGCCGGCCCAGATGGCATCCCTAGCCGCGTCCCCAGAGCATGCGTAGACCAGCTGGCTGGTGTGTGTACTGACATATTCAATCAATCCCTATCCCAGTCTGCTGTCCCCACATGCTTCAAGATGGCCACCATTGTTCCTTTTCCCAAGAAAGCTAAGGTAACTGAACTAAATGACTATCGCCCCGTAGCACTCACTTCTGAAGTGCTTTGAGAGACTAGTCAAGGACCATATCCACCCTACTTGTCACCCTAGACCCACTCCAATTTGCTTACAATAGGTCCACAGACGACGCAATCACCATCACACCGCACACTGCCCTATCCCATCTGGACAAGAGGAATACCTACAGTTGAAGTTGGACGTTTACATACACCTCAGCCAAATACATTTAAACTCAGTTTTTCACAATTCCTGACATTTAATCCTATTTAAAAAATCCCTACCTTAGGTCAGTTAGGATCACCACTTCATTTTAAGAATGTGAAATGTCCGAATAACAGTAGAGAGAATGATTTATTTCAGCTTCTATTTCTTTCATCACATTCCCAGTGGGTCAGAAGTTTACATACACTCAATTAGTATTTGGTTGCATTGCTTTTAAATTGTTTAACTTGGGTCAAATGTTTCGTGTAGCCTTCCACAAGATTCCCAGAATAAGTTGGGTGAATTTTGGCCCATTCCTCCTGACAGAGCTGGTGTAACTGAGTCAGGTTAGTAGGCCTCCCTGCTCACACACGCTGTTTTAGGACCGCCCACAAATGTTCTATAGGATTGAAGTCAGGGCTTTATGATAGCCACTCCAATACCTTAACTTCTTAGTGACAGGGGCAGTATTTTCACTTCCGGATGAAATGCAAGCCCAAATTCAACTGTCTGCTACTCATCCCCAGAAGATAAGATATGCATATTATTAGTAGATATCAATAGAAAACAATCAGAAGTTTATAAAGCTGTTTGAATCATGTATGTGAGTACAACATAACTTATTTAGCAGGCGAAACCCGGAGGACAAACAATTCAGATTTTTTGGGGGGGGATCCAGATTTCTAAGGTACCTTCTTCCAGTTTCTATCACTTCCACTGGATGTCAACAGTCTTTAGAAATTGGTTGAGGTTTTTCCTTTGTGTAATGAAGAAGTACGGCCATCTTGAACGAGGGTCACTTGAAGTGTACTTTTAGATAGAGGCGTAAGACCAGAAAGCTAGCTACGTTTTGTTTTCCTCCTGTGTTGAACATAGATCATCCCGTCTTCAATTTTATCAATTATTTACGTAAAGAAATACCTAAAGTTGTATTACAAAAGTAGTTTGAAATGTTTTGGCAAAGTTTACAGGTAACTTTTGAGATGTTTTGTAGTCACATTGCGCAGGTTGGAACCGGGGGTTTTTCTGGATCAAATGCGCCAAATAAATGGACATTTTGGATATATATCGACGGAATTAATCGAACAAAAGGACCATTTGTGATGTTTATGGGACATATTGGAGTGCCAACAAAAGAAGCTCATCAAAGGTAAGGCATGAATTTTATTTTTATTTCTGCGTTTTGTGTCGCGCCTGCAGGGTTGAAATATGCTTTTCTCTCTTTGTTTACAGAGGTGCTATCCTCAGAAAAAAGCATTGTTTGCTTTCGCAGAAAAGCCTTTTTGAAATCTGACATGTTGGCTGGATTCACAACAAGTGTAGCTTTGCCACAACTTTGGTTGTATGCTTGGGTTCATTGTCCATTTGGAAGACCCATTTGCGACCACGCTTTAACTTCCAGACTGACATCTTGATACGTTGCTTCAATATATCCACATAAATTTCCTCCCTCATGATGCCATCTATTTTGTGAAGTGCACCAGTCCCTCCTGCAGCAAAGCACCCCCACAACATGATGCTGCCACCCCGGTGCTTCACGGTTGGGATGGTGTTCTTCGGCTTGCAAGCTTACCCATTTTTCCTCCAAACATAATGGTGGTCATTTTTGTTTCATCAGGCCAGAGGACATTTCTCCAAAAAGCACGATCTTTGTCCCCATGTGCAGTTGCAAACTTTATTCTGTCTTTTTTTATAGCAGTTTTGGAGCAGTGGCTTCTTCCTGCTGAGCGGCCTTTCAGGTTATGTCGATATAGGACTTGTTTTACTGTGGATATAGATACTTTTGTATCTGTTTTTCTCCAGCATCTTCACAAGGTCCTTTGCTGTTGTTCTGGGATTGATTTGCACTTTTCGCACCAAAGTACGTTCATCTCTAGGAGACAGAACGCGTCTCTTTCCTGAGCGGTATGGTGGCTGTGTGGTCTACCTTCTGCTCTGCTCTGCTCTGCTCTACTCTACTCTACTCTACTCTACTCTACTCTACTCTACTCTACTCTACTCTACTCTACTCTACTCTACCCTACCCTACCCTACCCTACTCTACTCTACTCTACTCTACTATTAACTGGACTAGGTGATTTCTCAAAGAATGGTTAACAAATGATAGGAGTGTAGGTGTCCATACCCTGTAGGTCCAGTTTCATGTGACAGTGTGTCTTATCCCCTTTGTCCCAGCAGCAGGAAAGATGAATCACAATAACCACCCTGCTTGGCTGCACAGTGCACACCATTCCCCTCTCCATCCCCCATGATTCCACAGCCTGGATGAATGGATGGATGAGTACAGGGTGGAACTTTTTTGTCTTTTTCTCTGCCTCTTCATCAGCGTCTTCTTTAGCCTGATATAGATCTCTCTGTGTGTGTGTGTGTGTGTGTGTGTGTGTGTGTGTGTGTGTGTGTGTGTGTGTGTGTGTGTGTGTGTGTGTGTGTGTGTGTGTGTGTGTGTGTGTGTGTGTGTGTGTGTGTGTGTGTGTGTGTGGATGAACATCTATTATTGACGCACTAGTTCTGCGTGGTTACTGGGTTAATTCCTCATGGTTACAGGGTTAAACAGAAACAACTCAAAATGTTAAGTGTAGGTATTATTTCTGAGTGATTAAGGTTAGGGGTATGGTTTGGGGAAGGCTTAAAACAAGGTTTGAGCTATACCAGGAGAATAATCACACACACACCAGCAGTGACGGTGGTTAGAGAGACACCCAGAGACAAGGTCTTGACAGCTGTGTTCACCCATCACGATGTTGCCCTCCTAGCGTAGAGAGAGAGAGAGAGAGAGAGAGAGAGAGAGAGAGAGAGAGAGAGGAAGAAGAGGGGTAGGAAAGGTGGAAGAAGGAAGAGGATTAGGTAGAGTTGAGGGAGGGAGGAGGAGTAGGAGAAGACAGTGACATACACAGAGAGGAAAATAAATAAGGGGAGAAAGAGAGGGAGAGAGAAAGAGAGGGAGAAAGAGATATAGAAAAAGAGAGCGTGGGAAGAGAGGGCAGCCTCTCACTCAAGAGAAAAGAGACCAAATCAATGACAGCATGTTTGTTTGTGATGATGAAGACATTGATATCCAGCAGCTCATTTGTTGTATTACTGCTTGTTGGCGGGGCTAGGACAGACTGTCAAATACAGTTAGAGCTGTTGCCTGCATGGTGGCATCACATAAATCATGACAAACAGCCTTTCTCGCGCCAGACAGACTCTCTCTCTATGTGAGTGTGTGTGTGCGCGTGGGTGTCACTATATCTGACTCTCTCTCTCTGACAGCCTTAGCCCTGCGGTCCTCTGGGATGCCATGACCAGCACCTTACCTCTAAACTTAATTATTTACACACACACACACACACACACACACACACACACACACACACACACACACACACACACACACACACACATTACAGTGTGTTAAATGCTTTAGCCTCACCTCTAATACTGCACACGCCTGACAGGTAGATAGCATTTCCATCTCCACACCAGACACATACTTACAGCTTACATTCTATACAATCCAATACAATGTAGTGTGCCAGGTTAATGTGTATATTCCAGATGCAATTGTACCATGTTGACTGGAATGGTTCTATACCAGGGGCTGAATGGGCACCAGAAGACAGAATATACCCCCTGGACATCAACCACACACACTGTGAACAGACACACACACAAACAATCGTAAGTAACATTAAACGTACAGACATACAGCACAGACAAGCTTTGGGAGACAGGAGCCGGTGAACACAAGCACACAGAGAGACAGAGAGACAGAGAGAGAGAGAGACAGAGAGAGACAGACAGAGAGAGACAGAGAGAGACAGAGAGAGACAGAGAGAGAGAGAGAGAGAGAGAGAGAGAGAGAGAGAGAGAGATTGTGAACTCTAGTTGAACTTGGGGTAAGAGTGAGGTGGGAGGAGAGCCAATGTTACCCCACCCATACACTAACCAATCACACAGCAGCCCTCCCTAACACAATAGAATAGAATACAGTAGAAAATAATAGAATGGAAAAAAATAGAGCAACATTACTACCGGTGTGGCTTTCTGCATAAAACATTAGACTACAAAGTAAATACACAAATCCATAGCAGCAAAATCCACATAGAACATGGCACTCAGAGGTGAAGATACAAGATGATGACAAAAAAAGTGTTCCTTTAAGTAAATATCAAATTAATACCAAATGACTGAAAATGGGTTGAATCAGTTCATTTCATTTCCACTGTTGTCATAGGGACAGGCCTAGAGTACACATACATTTAACCTTTTCAGATCCTCCACTCTAACACAATGTGACTGACTATGTGTCTCTGACACTCAGCATGAATCACTCAGCAGGATGAGAGAGACCTTGGTGCAATAAGTGCTCTGTGTCAGAAATAGCTTTCATCCACATCAAGTAGAACGTAAACTCAACCAGCAACCTTGATTTGAAGTGCTTTACTGGGAACAACTTGTGGGTAGTATTTAAGATGTTCTGTCTGTGTTGTAGTAGGTGTATTGGTAGATGGTGGTGTCGTGAGGTTTGAGCAGTGAGCTAACATGTTTGTGGCTGTATTTAGGTATAAAGCTGAGGGGGGTTCTCTCTGAAGCATTCATGTGTCACTATGTGTGACCCCAGCCCTTTCCTTAACTTCTTTGATATAGGGGGCGCTATTTTATTTTCGGGATGAAAAACGTTCCCGTTTTAAACAAGATGTTTTGTCATGAAAAGATGCTCGACTATGCATATAATTGACAGCTTTGGAAAGAAAACACTCGGACGTTTACAAAACTGCAAAGATATTGTCTGTGAGTGCCACAGAACTGATGTTACAGAAAAAACCCAGATAAAAATCCAATCAGGAAGTGCCGCATTTTTTGAAACCGCCTCATGCCAATGACTCCTTATATGGCTGTGAATGGGCCACAAATGAGCTTAGGCTTTCTGTCCTTTCCCCAAGGTGTCGACAGCATTGTGACGTATTTGTAGGCATATCATTGGGAGATTGACCATAAGAGACTACATCTACCAGGTGGTCGCTTGGTGTCCTCCGTCGCAATTATTGCGTAATCTCCAGTTGCAGTATTTTTCCGTTTGCTTCTGATGAGAAGCCAACTGCCACCACTGATAGATTATCGAATAGATATGTGAGAAACACCTTGAGGGTTGATTCTAAACAACGTTTGCCATGTTTCTGTCGATATTATGGAGCTAATTTGGAAAAAAGTTTGGCGTTGTAAGTGACTGCATTTTCCGGTCTTTTTCTTAGCCAAACTTGATGAACAAAACGGAGCTATTTCGTCTACACAAATAATATTTTTGGAAAAAATGAACATTTGCTATCTAACTAAGAGTCTCGTCATTGAAAACATCCGAAGTTCTTCAAAGGTAAATGATTTTATTTGAATGCTTTTCTTTTTTTGTGAAAATGTTGCCTGCTGAATGCTAGGCTTAATGCTATGCTAGGCTATCAATACTCTTACGCAAATGCTTGTGTAGCTTTGGTTGAAAAGCATATTTTGAAAATCTGACAGTGTTGTTAACAAAAGGCTAAGCTTGTGTTTGAATATATTTATTTCATTTCATTTGCGATTTTCATGAATAGGAAATGTTGCGTTATGGTAATGAGCTTGAGGCTATGATTACGCTCCCGGATACGGGATTGCTCGTCGCTAGAGGTTAACCAAGTCTCAACAGCAACTCAAAGCCCAAGGCTAGAGTGCCCACCAAGAGCTATTAAACATGTATCAACACACACACACACACACACACACACACACACACACACACACACACACACACACACACACACACACACACACACACACACACACACACACACACACACAAAGTCACACAAACCACTCCTCCCTGGTCAGCCCAATCTAAATGCTAAAGCAAAGCCTCTCTCAGGGGTAAACTAGGGACTGCCTGCAGATTGCCCTGTCCGTATAGAGGCATTCAATACGAACAAAACACACACTTCACTTACAGAGAGAGTGTGTGTGCGTGTGTGTGGGGGGAGGCACAACACTTCACTCCAGCCCTTGTTAGCTCATAGACAGAATGAATTCACGAATACTCTCCTTGGTGGAAAATCCTATTTTCTCTGACCATTTCAGGTGTTGTTAATAATGACTTGGTGGGTAGTGCAGCATAACACTATGTGGAAATTGGACATACAAATACTCGTTCACTAAGACATTTCCACACAAACATACATACCCTTTCCCTCACCCTTTCGCATTCACACATCTTTCTATCGCCTTGGCTGCAGGCACAGAGATGTGGGTGTACATGACAATCTGTTCCCTATACTGCAAACCCTTAGCATTAAGATTCAGCATAGGCTTCCACTGAGGGTGTGTGTGTGTGTGTGTGTGTGTGTGTGTGTGTGTGTGTGTGTGTGTGTGTGTGTGTGTGTGTGTAGAGAGGACGCCCTGATGGAGATTGACTTGCTGGGTAATGAAAACCCACTCCTGCCCTCCTCCTCCTCCGAGAGAGAGAGATATCTACAAAGAGAAAGAAGTAAACAAAGGAACCGGCAAACGAACAAGTGAACACCTGAGAGACTAAAGAGAAGAAGGATCCCTGGAGGGAGAAAAGGAGAGAAGTTGTGGGGTGTGAACGGAGATCAGAGCGTCTACAAGCTTAGAAAAAAAGGTGCTATCTAGAACCTAAAGGGGTTCCACCTCCTGTCCCCAAGGAGGACCCTTTGAAGAACCCTTTTTGGTTTCAGGTAGAAACCTTTTGAGTTCCATGTAGAACATTTTACTCAGAGGGTTCCAGCTGGAACCAAAAAGGGTACTACCTGGAACTGAAAATGGATTATTGTCATGAGAATTATGTTCTCGATGTTCAGAAACTAATTCAATTAAACTACTCAGTCTGCTAATCAGGATTTGTAAGATACTGATTGAAATGAAACAGATGGAGGCCCAGCTAAAATAGTCAATAAGGTTTAGTCACGAGAGCACTGGTCTGTTGTACAAAACCATTCATTTATACTGGCTTCTTACGCACATACTTTCACACACAAACATTAGGTATCCTACGCACACACGCACATACTTTCACACACAAACATTAGGTATCCTACGCACACACGCACATACTTTCACACACAAACATTAGGTATCCTACACACACACGCACATACTTTCACAAACAAACATTAGGTATCCTATACACACACGCACATACTTTCACACACAAACATTAGGTATCCTACGCACACACTGTCCTGCTACCCAGCTGTCAAAGATTAAGGGAATCCGTGAGAATCTCTCCCCGTCCTCCCTCAAGATAGGGAGACCCTGGGAAGTACTCTCAGTGGCCCCCAGCCAAGGTCGGCACATAATCTTGCTCAGACAGTCTGTTTTTAAGATACTGTAGAGACATATTTGTACAGATATATTGTTTTACTGACTAAAACTACACCCATCATTAATTAATTATGATTCTAATAAATTTCATACAATTATATGGTTTCAGGGTGGAGTATTCTAATCATTCATTTAAACCTATAAATTCCATCAACAGTTATCCTATGGGGACAGCTGAAAAACCCTTTGGAACCCTTTTTTCTAAAAGTGCATACGCTTTCAAGACTTATTTTTCTGTAATCAATTCCCAGCTAGCAGGCATGTATGGGACCACTGGTGTTTATGATACAGGACACCACTTCAGGCAAGTGTATGTCAGAGCCTCACCACATACAGTGGTTCCTCCTTTAAAAGTTGCATCATACTGCGGCACACACTGCGTCCTGCCGCAGAATTCTGTGGCACGTCATTAAATTGTCAACCATTTTTTCTGTTACTGCAAGATATTGCTATTTTGACCACCAGAGGGCATCTTTGAGAAGCATTTGATAGTATTCCGTATTGGAATACTAGAGAATTTTAAATATTTTTTGTAATAACATAGTATATGGGATTGATTTTAAGAAATTTGTCTTAATTATTTTAATTAATATTGTGGTGTTTCTATTCAGAGGAAAACGAAAAACATAACCATCCAGGTTTCCGTTAGGATGGATAGGAAAATATGGCGCTGTACAATGTGACGGTTGGGAGTAGTGTCACGTGAGATGACGCTGATGAAACAAAGCAGGTACGGGGAGTAAAACATTTAATAAAGACGGACATAGAACGAGACAGGAACAGCGTCAGTAAACAAATACTAAAGACAAAAACAATACATTGCAGCAGTGGGGAACAGAGCAGGGAAACTGACAAATATATGAGAGGAAATGAACAGGTGATAAGTGAGTCCAATAACGTTGATGCGCGTGACGAGGGAAAGCAGTTGGGCGTGATGGATGGCAGGAGTGTGTGATGCAGGGCAACCTGACGCACTCAAGCGCCATGGGGAGGGAAGAGCGGGAGCAGATGTGACAAGTAGGCTACAGGATTGGAGGATTCTAAATTGTTTGCCTTCATTAGACAACTTTGTTCCAATATTTCTGTAAATCAGTGATATTTATTCCCATAGTAATTCGTTAAGGATCCATAACTAAATCAACATCTGCAATTTAAAACCTCTTAGATCTACCCCCCTACTTTGTGCAATTTCTGCCTGAAGACATACCCAAATCTAACAGCCTGTATCTCAGGCACAGAACCAAGGATATGCATATTATTGGTACCATTTGAAAGAAAACACTCTGAAGTTTGTGTAAATGTGAATTGAATGTAGGAGACTATAACACAATAGATCTGGTTTAGATAAAACAATGAAAAAAAACATACATTTTTATTTTGGTTTTGTATCATCATCTTAAAAGGAACAAGATAAAACGAACATTCAGGTAGGATGATGGGGACAATTTCAGTGAACAATATAAGAGGGAAACAGTACTTGTGCAAAGTTTCAGAATGATAACTTTGAGTGTGCTACATGACATTTATTATGAAGTCACCCAGGTGTCCCACACAAGCAGCCCAAATGTACCCAAGTGGCCAAATTGGTGAAGGTATACATTTTGAAACAAATAACTATATACAAAATACCAAAATGGTATTCTAACACACACCCCACCCCCCCAAAAAAATGTAGAAAAAAACACACAAAAGAAATGGAAAATGTATTTACACACTTTCAATATTTGGAAGACCCTCAGTCCTCTATCAAATCAAATCAATTTATATAGCCCCAGCCTAAAACCCCAAACAGCAAGCAATGCAGGTGTAGAAGCACAGTGGCTAGGAAAAACTCCCTAGAAAGGCAAAAACCTAGGAAGAAACCTAGAGAGGAACCAGGCTATGAGGGGTGGCCAGTCCTCTTCTGGCTGTGCCGGGTGGAGATCACAGTGGTTGTAGAGGGTGCAACAGGACAGCACCTCAAGAGTAAAAATGAACAGTTTAGGGTTCCATAGCCACAGGCAGAACAGTTGAAACTGGAACAGCAGCAAGGCCGGGTGGACTGGGGACAGCAAGGAGTCATCATGGCAGGGAGTCCTGAAGCATGGTCCAAGGGCTCAGGTCCTCTGAGAAAAAGAAGGAGAGAAAGAGAGAGCAGACTTAAATTCACACAAGACACCGGATAAGACAGGAAAAGTACTCCAGATATAACATACTGACCCTAGCCCCCACCCACTTTGCCATATAACCCCACCAACGTTGCCAAAACTCTAGACAATATTCTGCTGATGATGCCAGATGCTATAGCAGTCTCTTTCTGATGTAAAGAAGAGGGTCACCAAGCATGTGGTGCAGGTGATGGGAGACTTCATCTTGCAAACAACACAGCAACGCCTCCATGCTGTGCCCTTTTTGCCAGTAGGCACATCCATGTCTGCACAAATGTATTTGGGCAGATGAACACTTGTGGCAGGAGCAGAAGGGACAGGGCTTGTTGCAGTGGTGCTGTAGCCAGCAAGCTCCTTGATGAGCTGCTCTCTGAAGGCTAGCAGTGAGAGGAAGGGCTTTCCAGTCAGAGTCAGAGCCACTGTGAAAGAACATTTTCAGTTAGAATAGTTTCACATATGAGCCCTGTATCAACAGGTATAATAAATATATATATAGAGTACAGGGAACATAAAGTGCTGTTCCATTTCACTTTGGCCATTGGTGTGGGCCTGCCTCAAATAGGCTATTTCATGTGGGCGTGGGGTGGAGCAGCAGCTGGTAGACCATACTCCCTCTAATGTAGACTGATTGGAGGAAGCATGCTGGCTGCGTTGAGATGTATGGATTTGCATTCTACACCATACCATTTTTATATATATATATATATATATATATATATATATATATATATACACACATGTATATATCTATCTATATATATATACACAGGCATAGGCTATGGTCGTTCTCATACAAACAAACAGACCCTCACTCACAATGACTAGCTAACATGTACTTCACCCATTTCATTACATCTTTATATATTGCAAATAAAATGTAAAAACAATCACAAATAATATTTTATATTAATTTCAAACAACGGCATTAGCATGAGAGAAACTTACCAGTCCAAAACAATGTCCTCTCCGTTCAAAAAATATGCCTCAGAATCAAAGCTATGGGAGCTAATGGAGTCTTCAAAAAGCAGATCTGTCTCACTTTCACGATCAATTTCCTCTAAAATTGTATATCTAGTCTTAGAATTAGCTTTCCTTGACTTATTCGCCATGATGTTGGATAAATAAACAGCTGAAGATGCAAGTCACCGAAATACTGCTGTGCGTAATAAGCTTCGCTCCTTCACGGTTGAATTGGCAATAGCGAAAGAACGGTCCTTACGCCAGCGTTCAATGGAAAGGTTTGTCTTACAACAAAGAATCATGGGATATTGCCGTTTACCTATGCTCATTGGCTATCTACCCAGCTAGATTTCAAGACGATCAGCGGTCATTGGGTTAAAATACAGTCAATTAACGAGACAGTGGTGCATAATGGACTCATCACTTGTTGTCTTCCAATCGTTTTTTCCGGGTAAATACGTCCCGCAAAATGACCCATCATTTTGGTTGTGTTACAAACAAACAGTTGATTGCAAGGAAACCAAACATGACTGGAAAGTCTGTCAGGGAAAGTCTGTCTATTTTATGTTGGATGTGTTGATAATGGGATATGATAAAGGGTGAGTCGGTCAAGGATCGATGCAGACAAGGTGGTAGATTGTACGACAAGCGACAGGTTTATTTCAGAGTGGAGATATCTGGTACAGCGTATATACGGGCCCCTCTGTTAGCTCATCAGAGACTAGCAAAAAAGGCACTAGTTAACAATGGGTACAAGCTTCATATACAGAACAGAAAGTAGGTTGATATCTAGGAGATCGGATCTTCGGATTGGATCAGGCTGGGGTGTAGTCATCCGGCATTGGCTCTGTTGTCTGTCCGTCATCGTAGAATCCTGCCATGCCTGTTCTTGGTCGTCACACCATGTTCAGCTGAAAAGGAGATCTGGTGTGTGCGCTATCTTCAGTCACGAAGTCTAGGCTTTCTGCCAATCTGTGGGTGTCTTATCTGGGTGTCCTCGGCAGCTATGTGTGTACTGTATGTGCGTCGTCCCTGTCTTCTGGGGTCAGTGTGTAAAGTGTGTGCGTCCCTATCTTCAGGGGAGTTGTGGCCGAACTGCCGGCTAGCACCTGTGGCTAGGAGTATCCTGTTGTGACAGTGTTCTGGATGATTACAGTGAGTGTGTGTGTGAGAGATATCCTGTATGGGGCCCAACCTGTTTTACTATGTGTCTCAGCTATAGTAGTGTAATGTCACCTACATAGGAATTAGCAGTAATGTAATGTCACCTACATAGGAATTAGCAGTCCTCTACAGATGTTACATCGAAAATTGAATGACACGAAATTCAACAAGATAAGCGTTCACAAAATGTTTCGTGTTAGGCTATAAAAAATGGATTTAACCGAACAAAATACCATTCATTGTGTAACAATGAGCCTTGGGATTGCAACCAGAGCAAGATCTTCAAAGGTAAACGATTTATTTCAATGCAATCTGTGATTTTGTTACGCCTGTGCTGGTTGAATAATTAAAATAGTATTTTTTAATCATTATTTTATTAACGAAATGTATTTATTTGTTTATTAGGCTACTAATCAGTCAACAATACATACTGTGGATAAACATGGGAAAGTGCCAAACTCCTTATATAAGGCAGAGCAGGCTATGCCTGTAATACAGAATGCGGGGAACGCGGGATACTGGTGTTATCACTATTAGTCTACAATGTTGAAAATAGTACAAATAAAGAAAAATTCTGGAATGAGTAGGTGTGTCCAAAGTTTTGACTGGTACTTGCTCAATTAATTTTCTTAATATTATGGTGTTTCTATTCCATGAAACTGAAAAACCCTCTGGGTTTCTGTTAGGATGGAATAGAAAATATGGCACTGTACCATGTGATGCTCATAAATTCTGAGCCTTGTCAGTTTGTAAATTCAGACCGTTTTTCTCTTGGAGCGCACACTGGACGTTCGGGCCGAGGAGTATGGTTGATTTGAGCATTCTGGCCTTACAACGGCAGTCAAGCACCCAAGCTAATGTTCACTAGCTTGCTAGCTACTTCCAGACACAAATGAGACCACTCTGACCATTTTACTTGCCCTAGCAGAGCTGGTAAGGCAGTTTTCGTGTTAACCAGAGCATTGGTGACTGTAACTGTGCTGCTGGAAACAATTTAATTACGCTTTTTTGCCAACTATTACAGACACCAGCCATATTCAGCGGGTGTTGAGCGCTTGTAATTTCATTATTCTGTGCTCTGGTACACTCAGACGAAAGTGCTCGGAAATTGGTGTAGATAGCCAGATCAAATTTACGAAAGCACCCAAATGTCCATTGAGAACGCACAACGACTATACCATTTAGCTAAGCTAAGAATGACAGGAATAATCAAGTCAATAAACGTTGGGTAGTTAGATAGCCTATACTTAATATATTGGCAAGTTGAATGTATAACTACTAACGTTGTGTAGCTAGTTAACATACCGGTACATACTGCTGTAATGATATGCTATGTGGTTCGTAAGGACAGCGTAGCTAACAAATTGTCAGCAAACATAACGTGTAAGGTAACTTATTTGAAAAGTCATTACTTTATTACATGGAGTAGCAAGCTACCCATTTGTCGTTAGGGAAAAACTGGTCTGTGATAGTTTTTTTTTTTCAAACCTAGCTCTGCAATTAGACTATTCTTTAGTAGTTGAATCGTCTATTGTTCAGCTATTCGCCACCCTCCCCAACTTGCAGCAAATTGTTGTTGTTCCCATCTCGTTCCTTTCCCTCTTCCACGCATCATCATTCTGCGCCTGAGTGGCTCACTTGTGGGCTTGCTGGCAGGATATGGCAGCATCTTCGGTTGTGCGTCAAGAATTTTGCATACAGTAGCACGTTTGTATGAAGGTGTGGTTATTCACAGGAAAATTTCTATATGCTATGGAGGTAAATGTGTATATTTTTGGTTGAGAGCAAAACTTTTTTAAATTTTCAATCAAAAGTAATTGTTCTGAAAGCAACTTTTTTCCGACACAAAGGAAGTCATAGCGGACACCCACAAAGAAGGACTGTGTGATGATGGCATCTCAGGTATGCAGCAACTTTTGCATAGCTAGTAGTTAGCTCCTACGATTCAGTGTCGGTTCATAACATTCTACTATATTACATACATATATACAGTAGAATGATAAATCATGCAATTATTATTCTCAAGCCAACCAAAAGCATTTAGCTACGAATGCCTGTTCTCGCCATTTTCAGTTGAATTAATCTGACTTTCATGGCAACTCATAAGCAGGCCATGTCCTATTTGTTTCATAGTCAATATATAATCATATTTCATGACAGTGTAACAGTTAGCTTTTTTTTACAGAAGGATGAAAGAACACAATATGTCTGTCACGAAGAGCCACGCTATGCAGCGTGTAGATGGTGCAGGTATCATTGCATATTTCCCATCAACATATGAACAACCACAATACCAGTCTGGTGTTAAGCTTTCTGTGCTGTATTGACGTCTCCTGAAAATGACATCTGCTACTTTAGATTGAACGGTCATATCTCAGTTATTCTTTTCATATCTACAATAAAAGAAGCTGTTTTCTTTACTTTCAGAGAGCGAGCTGATCAAGGGGTCGGACATGTAGATATTGCCAGATGTTCACAGTCCTAGGAACAGGCTGTGGAAGCTTTATTGCTGGCAAACGTGTCCAGAGGTAAATAAACTGTTCTGCGTGCTTTTTCTCTCTTCATCTCTGCCTGTCTTGTTGTACATGGAACCTATCTCACATGCATTGATTAAAAAACCCTTAAGATGTCAGCTGCTAATTTTCAGATTTACACCACATAAACACGGCCATTTTCACTGGACTATCTGTTGCTATCTGTTACTGACAAGTCATTATTTCCCTGGGGGTTAGCCTTGCAATAACTAAGTGGTGAGACACATAGCCCTCTATATTTAAATGTTTCAGGTACACAACGATAGGTGTCTGCGACACATACAGTATCTTCTATTGACATTATCTTCTATTGTTTGTCCTCATGTGTCTGTTTTTCAGCATAAAGTACTCTGTAGACACTTAGTGTGGACACCAGGTGAGACCACACACACACAATAAACATCTCTCTTCTTCACTTCATCCCTCTCCCCCTTCTCCCTAAATCCTCTAGGTTATATCAGCTGTTTTGGTGAACCCCTCACGCATCTGAACTGGCTGACACAGAGGGCCCAGCTTGGGTCAACAGGAAGTATTATTAAAGAGATGCTTTACGTTGAAATACAGACAGAGATGTAGTTGTCCCAGAGTTAATGATCCAAGATCAGTTTTGCATTTCACCTCCTGATGATTTTGATGACTGACCGTGTTAGAATAAAAAAAAAACAAGGCTTAATCATGCTCCATCCATCTGTCTGACATCTTTCCCTTTCTGTCTTCTACACCTCTCTCCCCACCTCGTCTTTCTGTCTTCTACACCTCTCTCCCCACCTCGTCTTTCTTCCTCGTTCTATAATGCACGCCATATGTGCATTGAAGTACAGATTGAACTTGTATTTATAATATAATATTACAATTATCATAATTATTAGGCATGTATTATGTATTTATAACACCTGGATAATGAACTGTTTTCAATAAAGCGTTTCACATTCTCCACTGGTTGAAATTAAGTCTCTCATTGAAATACTATCCTGTGTCCTCAGATTAATGCAGATGAAGGGAGTCAGAAATGCATATATTTCTTTCTGTGAAAATGAATTACAAATCAGCCTTTACTCAAATCATGTTTCTAGTCTATTGCATAGTTACAATGTGTAATCATTGATGTCCCAGGAGCAGGATTGGTAAACACTGTTGAAGTGTATAATTGTAATACAGACATGCAGACACAGCATCATTCAAATAATGGAGTTTGATATGACTGAAAAATAATGTCTCTGAGATTAATATCTGAACAGCATCTTTATTTGCCAAGGAAGAGTTACATGATCAGTGAAAATATTCAATGTACAGGCTACAATGTGGGAATATCATGCGTGGTAATAACTACAGTACATGTATGTAGGACTTGCATCTTTGGCACAATAAAATTATTATATTCTACTCTATCCATAGGCTTCATTAATGCCATTCAGACTTGAAGTTAATACAACAACTGTGATAGCTGAGGTTCATAGATAGGTTCTGAACTAATATTCATACAAACGTTTTAGGGTCCATACACAGATCGGCTACATACTGTAGCTAGTTACACATCCATAGGCATACAGTTATTTTTATCCTCCACTACACAATAAGCAAGTATATAGTTAGCTAGCTATGTTACTTCAGCTGCATTACAAGGCAAGCTTACACAATTGTACATTCAATTTTGCAGTAAATGCTTTAGCTAGCTAGATTCTTTACATCCACTGTTTCACACGAAGGCAGTCTGGTTTGCTGATTTTATCATTAAACAAACATTAAACAACACAAATTACAAATTCATTCTCCTATCATAACACTAGCTAGCTAAAAAGTGATTTTAATAAATTAACTTCATGACAAAAAAGTATGCACAAACGTTTGTCTCTACATAAACTAACATATTCCTCTCAATTGTACATGTTTTGCTTGACTCATTATGACGTTATAAATACTTACATTTGGTTCCACCGTAATGTTTTGTCAGCGATCTTCACCCAGGGACAGGTGACTCGCGTCAAATTCGCCATTGGAACCACTCAATATGATTGGTCATATAAAAACCTTGGGACCCAAATGCATAATGGTGTTCTAACTCCCCCTTGTGGTGCTCTGGAGCAATGAAGCCGTGATGCTGGGTACCTCTAAGTCCCGCGGTGCAAGCTCACAACTTTTAAAGGAGGAACCACTGTATTGATAGAGTATATGGTTGTATGCCGTTAGCAGCCCAAAAGCACACCACCAACCATGGATAAGAAACAGTTGGTATACTACTTTTTACAGGGATGGCTTGAGGGAGTGAGGAGAGGGGAGAGGACAGAAATGAGAGGAGAGAAGACAGGATAGGAGGATGGGCACAGGTGTGCGATTAGGGTCTTTACCCCTTGAGAAGCTATCCTCTGATCCCATGGCAACACCGATCTATAATTTATGCAAACAAATGGAATGGGGAGAGTTTACACCCAAGGAACACACACACACACACCAACAAGTGGAGATTGATGAGAATTTACAGGGGAGCACACCCACACGCTCTCTCCCTTTCTCTCAAGCACAGCATAATAGGCAATCTCTAAAATGTCTGTCTATCGGGGCCCAGACCAAACAGTCGTCACTATGGTGATAGAGCTTTGGGTCAGTTCGTCGTCAGTGACAGAGATGATATATAGATAGATATCTACTGTACTGAACACCGTGCAGAAATCGAGCGACAAAATACCAAACCGGTGCCCAAAGTGCCTAAGGGCCATTCTGTGTATTCCAGAGACACCATCATGGGATTATGGGGAGTGGAGGGGATTTTGGATTCTCTGGCGCCTCATTGCCCCGGTCCGCTAACTGCCCCGGTCCGCTAACTGCTACCTTGTTTAGCCCCGGTCCACTAACTGCTACCTTGTTTAGCCCCGGCCTACTAACTGTTAGCTTGTTAGCACCGGCCTGCTAACCGTCTGAATCGCTGCGTCCCAAACACTCACTAGACCCATATTTACTTCCTATCTCTTTTCGATTTTTAATTTGTTTATACCTTCCGGTAACCTGCCTCACCCAATGTGATACGGAATCGCTATTATTATTATTTTTTTTAGACACACTCAAGAACCTCCAGAAGCTAACCAGCTAACTAGCTACAAGCTATTTAGTCATTGTTAGCCACTGCTAGCGGCTTTTACCTTTTGCACAGCCAGACAGTTTTTTTTAACCTGGATAACACTCGCCAGTCCAGCTCCCCTGCCCCATCCACCGCTGCCCCCTGGACACTGATCACCTGGCTACATAGCTGGACTGTCCATTAATCACGGTACTCCTTTCTGCTTGTTTATGTTTTATCTGTCGGCCACAGCCACACTCAAGCTCTGTGTGTAGTTAATCCGACCCTCCCTGCCTAGTCAACGCCATTTTACCTGCTGTTGTTGTGCTAGCTGGTTAGGTGTTGTTGTCTCACCTACTGTTTTAGCTACTGTTTTAGCTAGCTCTCCCAATTCAATACCTGTGATTACTGTATGCCTCACTGTATTTACATTTTACATTTAAGTCATTTAGCAGACGCTCTTATCCAGAGCGACTTACAAATTGGTGCATTCACCTTATGACATCCAGTGGAACAGTAGTGCATCTAAATCATTTAAGGGGGGGGTGAGAGGGATTACTTTATCCTATCCTAGGTATTCCTTAAAGAGGTGGGGTTTCAGGTGTCTCCGGAAGGTGGTGATTGACTCCGCTGTCCTGGCGTCGTGAGGGAGTTTGTTCCACCATTGGGGGGCCAGAGCAGCGAACAGTTTTGACTGGGCTGAGCGGGAACTGTACTTCCTCAGTGGTAGGGAGGCGAGCAGGCCAGAGGTGGATGAACGCAGTGCCCTTGTTTGGGTGTAGGGCCTGATCAGAGCCTGGAGGTACTGAGGTGCCGTTCCCCTCACAGCTCCGTAGGCAAGCACCATGGTCTTGTAGCGGATGCGAGCTTCAACTGGAAGCCAGTGGAGAGAGCGGAGGAGCGGGGTGACGTGAGAGAACTTGGGAAGGTTGAACACCAGACGGGCTGCGGCGTTCTGGATGAGTTGTAGGGGTTTAATGGCACAGGCAGGGAGCCCAGCCAACAGCGAGTTGCAGTAATCCAGACGGGAGATGACAAGTGCCTGGATTAGGACCTGCGCCGCTTCCTGTGTGAGGCAGGGTCGTACTCTGCGGATGTTGTAGAGCATGAACCTACAGGAACGGGCCACCGCCTTGATGTTAGTTGAGAACGACAGGGTGTTGTCCAGGATCACACCAAGGTTCTTAGCGCTCTGGGAGGAGGACACAATGGAGTTGTCAACCGTGATGGCGAGATCATGGAACGGGCAGTCCTTCCCCGGGAGGAAGAGCAGCTCCGTCTTGCCGAGGTTCAGCTTGAGGTGGTGATCCGTCATCCACACTGATATGTCTGCCAGACATGCAGAGATGCGATTCGCCACCTGGTCATCAGAAGGGGGAAAGGAGAAGATTAATTGTGTGTCGTCTGCATAGCACTGAAAGGAGAAACCATGTGAGGTTATGACAGAGCCAAGTGACTTGGTGTATAGCGAGAATAGGAGAGGGCCTAGAACAGAGCCCTGGGGGACACCAGTGGTGAGAGCTCGTGGTGTGGAGACGGATTCTCGCCACGCCACCTGGTAGGAGCGACCTGTCAGGTAGGACGCAATCCAAGCGTGGGCCGCGCCGGAGATGCCCAACTCGGAGAGGGTGGAGAGGAGGATCTGATGGTTCACAGTATCGAAGGCAGCCGATAGGTCTAGAAGGATGAGAGCAGAGGAGAGAGAGTTAGCTTTAGCAGTGCGGAGCGCCTCCGTGATACAGAGAAGAGCAGTCTCAGTTGAATGACTAGTCTTGAAACCTGACTGATTTGGATCAAGAAGGTCATTCTGAGAGAGATAGCGGGAGAGCTGGCCAAGGACGGCACGTTCAAGAGTTTTGGAGAGAAAAGAAAGAAGGGATACTGGTCTGTAGTTGTTGACATCGGAGGGATCGAGTGTAGGTTTTTTCAGAAGGGGTGCAACTCTCGCTCTCTTGAAGACGGAAGGGACGTAGCCAGCGGTCAGGGATGAGTTGATGAGCGAGGTGAGGTAAGGGAGAAGGTCTCCGGAAATGGTCTGGAGAAGAGAGGAGGGGATAGGGTCAAGCGGGCAGGTTGTTGGGCGGCCGGCCGTCACAAGATGCGAGATTTCATCTGGAGAGAGAGGGGAGAAAGAGGTCAGAGCACAGGGTAGGGCAGTGTGAGCAGAACCAGCGGTGTCGTTTGACTTAGCAAACGAGGATCGGATGTCGTCGACCTTCTTTTCAAAATGGTTGACGAAGTCATCTGCAGAGAGGGAGGAGGGGGAGGGGGAGGAGGATTCAGGAGGGAGGAGAAGGTGGCAAAGAGCTTCCTAGGGTTAGAGGCAGATGCTTGGAATTTAGAGTGGTAGAAAGTGGCTTTAGCAGCAGAGAGAGAAGAGGAAAATGTAGAGAGGAGGGAGTGAAAGGATGCCAGGTCCGCAGGGAGGCGAGTTTTCCTCCATTTCCGCTCGGCTGCCCGGAGCCCTGTTCTGTGAGCTCGCAATGAGTCGTCGAGCCACGGAGCGGGAGGGGAGGACCGAGCCGGCCTGGAGGATAGGGGACATAGAGAGTCAAAGGATGCAGAAAGGGAGGAGAGGAGGGTTGAGGAGGCAGAATCAGGAGATAGGTTGGAGAAGGTTTGAGCAGAGGGAAGAGATGATAGGATGGAAGAGGAGAGAGTAGCGGGGGAGAGAGAGCGAAGGTTGGGACGGCGCGATACCATCCGAGTAGGGGCAGTGTGGGAAGTGTTGGATGAGAGCGAGAGGGAAAAGGATACAAGGTAGTGGTCGGAGACTTGGAGGGGAGTTGCAATGAGGTTAGTGGAAGAACAGCATGAGGTCGAGCGTATTTCCTGCCTTGTGAGTAGGGGGGGAAGGTGAGAGGGTGAGGTCAAAAGAGGAGAGGAGTGGAAAGAAGGAGGCAGAGAGGAATGAGTCAAAGGTAGACGTGGGGAGGTTAAAGTCGCCCAGAACTGTGAGAGGTGAGCCGTCCTCAGGAAAGGAGCTTATCAAGGCATCAAGCTCATTGATGAACTCTCCGAGGGAACCTGGAGGGATCCGGTGCGGTGACCTCACCCATTACAACCAGCATGTCCAGAGATACAACCTCTCTCATCATCACCCAGTGCCTGGGCTTACCTCCGCTGTACCCGCACCCCACCATACCCCTGTCTGCGCATTATGCCCTGAATATATTCTACCATGCCCAGAAATCTGCTCTTTTTATTCTCTTTCCCCAACGCTCTAGGCGACCAGTTTTGATAGCCTTTAGCCGCACCCTCATACTACTCCTCCTCTGTTCCGCGGGTGATGTGGAGGTAAACCCAGGCCCTGCATGTCCCCAGGCACCCTCATTTGTTGACTTCTGTGATCGAAAAAGCCTTGGTTTCATGCATGTCAACATCAGAAGCCTCCTCCCTAAGTTTGTTTTACCCACTGCTTTAGCACACTCTGCTAACCCTGATGTCCTTACCGTGTCTGAATCCTGGCTCAGGAAGGCCACCAAAAATTTAGAGATTTCCATACCCAACTATAACATCTTCCGTCAAGATAGAACTGCCAAAGGGGGAGGAGTTGCAGTCTACTGCAGAGATAGCCTGCAAAGTAATGTCATACTTTCCAGGTCCATACCCAAACAGTTCGAACTACTAATTTTGAAAATTACTCTCTCCAGAAATAAGTCTCTCACTGTTGCCGCCTGCTACCGACCCCCCTCAGCTCCCAGCTGTGCCCTGGACAACATTTGTGAATTGATCGCCCCCCATCTAGCTTCAGTTTGTTCTGTTAGGTGATCTAAACTGGGATATGCTTAACACCCCGGCAGTCCTACAATCTAAGCTAGATGCCCTCAATCTCACACAAATCATCAAGGAACCCACCAGGTACAACCCTAAATCTGTAAACAAGGGCACCCTCATAGACGTCATCCTGACCAACTGGCCCTCCAAATACACCTCCGCTGTCTTCAACCAGGATCTCAGCGATCACTGCCTCATTGCCTGTATCCGCTACGGAGCCGCAGTCAAACGACCACCCCTCATCACTGTCAAACGCTCCCTAAAACACTTTTGTGAGCAGGCCTTTCTAATCGACCTGGCCCGGGTATCCTGGAAGGACATTGACCTCATCCCGTCAGTTGAGGATGCCTGGTCACTCTTTAAAAGTAACTTCCTCACCATTTTAGATAAGCATGCTCCGTTCAAAAAATGCAGAACTAAGAACAGATATAGCCCTTGGTTCACTCCAGACCTGACTGCCCTCGACCAGCACAAAAACATCCTGTGGCGGACTGCAATAGCATCGAATAGTCCCCGCGATATGCAACTGTTCAGGGAAGTCAGGAACCAATACACGCAGTCAGTCAGGAAAGCTAAGGCCAGCTTCTTCAGGCAGAAGTTTGCATCCTGTAGCTCCAACTCCAAAAAGTTCTGGGACACTGTGAAGTCCATGGAGAACAAGAGCACCTCCTCCCAGCTGCCCACTGCACTGAGGCTAGGTAACACGGTCACCACCAATAAATCCATGATTATCGAAAACTTCAACAAGCATTTCTCAACGGCTGGCCATGCCTTCCGCCTGGCTACTCCAACCTCGGCCAACAGCTCTGCCCCCCCCGCAGCTACTCGCCCAAGCCTCTCCAGGTTCTCCTTTACCCAAATCCAGATAGCAGATGTTCTGAAAGAGCTGCAAAACCTGGACCCGTACAAATCAGCTGGGCTTGACAATCTGGACCCTCTATTTCTGAAACTATCCGCCGCCATTGTCGCAACCCCTATTACGAGCCTGTTCAACCTCTCTTTCATATCGTCTGAGATCCCCAAGGATTGGAAAGCTGCCGCAGTCATCCCCCTCTTCAAAGGGGGAGACACACTGGACCCAAACTGTTACAGACCTATATCCATCCTGCCCTGCCTATCTAAGGTCTTCGAAAGCCAAGTCAACAAACAGGTCACTGACCATCTCGAATCCCACTGTACCTTTTCCGCTGTGCAATCTGGTTTCCGAGCCGGTCACGGGTGCACCTCAGCCACGCTCAAGGTACTATTTTATTTATTTTTATTTCACCTTTATTTAACCAGGTAGGCAAGTTGAGAACAAGTTCTCATTTACAATTGCGACCTGGCCAAGATAAAGCAAAGCAGTTTGACAGATACAACGACACAGAGTTACACGTAGAGTAAAACAAACATACAGTCAATAATACAGTATAAACAAGTCTATATACAATGTGAGCAAATGAGGAGAGAAGGGAGGTAAAGGCAAAAAAGGCCATGGTGGCAAAGTAAATACAATATAGCAAGTAAAACACTGGAATGGTAGTTTTGCATTGGAAGAATGTGCAAAGTAGAAATAAAAATAATGGGGTGCAAAGGAGCAAAATAAATAAATTAATTAAATACAGTTGGGAAAGAGGTAGTTGTTTGGGCTAAATTATAGGTGGGCTATATACAGGTGCAGTAATCTGTAAGATGCTCTGACAGTTGGTGCTTAAAGCTAGTGAGGGAGATAAGTGTTTCCAGTTTCAGAGATTTTTGTAGTTCGTTCCAGTCATTGGCAGCAGAGAACTGGAAGGAGAGGCGGCCAAAGAAAGAATTGGTTTTGGGGGTGACTAGAGAGATATACCTGCTGGAGCGTGTGCTACAGGTGGGAGATGCTATGGTGACCAGCGAGCTGAGATAAGGGGGACTTTACCTAGCAGGGTCTTGTAGATGACATGGAGCCAGTGGGTTTGGCGACGAGTATGAAGCGAGGGCCAGCCAACGAGAGCGTACAGGTCGCAATGGTGGGTAGTATATGGGGCTTTGGTGACAAAACGGATTGCACTGTGATAGACTGCATCCAATTTGTTGAGTAGGGTATTGGAGGCTATTTTGTAAATGACATCGCCAAAGTCGAGGATTGGTAGGATGGTCAGTTTTACAAGGGTATGTTTGGCAGCATGAGTGAAGGATGCTTTGTTGCGAAATAGGAAGCCAAATCTAGATTTAACTTTGGATTGGAGATGTTTGATATGGGTCTGGAAGGAGAGTTTACAGTCTAACCAGACACCTAAGTATTTGTAGTTGTCCACGTATTCTAAGTCAGAGCCGTCCAGAGTAGTGATGTTGGACAGGCGGGTAGGTGCAGGTAGCGATCGGTTGAAGAGCATGCATTTAGTTTTACTTGTATTTAAGAGCAATTGGAGGCCACGGAAGGAGAGTTGTATGACATTGAAGCTTGCCTGGAGGGTTGTTAACACAGTGTCCAAAGAAGGGCCGGAAGTATACAGAATGGTGTCGTCTGCGAGAGGTGGATCAGAGACTCACCAGCAGCAAGAGCGACCTCATTGATGTATACAGAGAAGAGAGTCGGTCCAAGAATTGAACCCTGTGGCACCCCCATAGAGACTGCCAGAGGTCCGGACAGCAGACCCTCCGATTTGACACACTGAACTCTATCAGAGAAGTAGTTGGTGAACCAGGCGAGGCAGTCATTTGAGAAACCAAGGCTGTCGAGTCTGCCGATGAGGATGTGGTGATTGACAGAGTCGAAAGCCTTGGCCAGATCAATGAATACGGCTGCACAGTAATGTTTCTTATCGATGGCGGTTAAGATATCGTTTAGGACCTTGAGCGTGGCTGAGGTGCACCCATGACCAGCTCTGAAACCAGATTGCATAGCAGAGAAGGTATGGTGAGATTCGAAATGGTCGGTAATCTGTTTGTTGACTTGGCTTTCGAAGACCTTAGAAAGGCATGGTAGGATAGATATAGGTCTGTAGCAGTTTGGGTCAAGAGTGTCCCCCCATTTGAAGAGGGGGATGACCGCAGCTGCTTTCCAATCTTTGGGAATCTCAGACGACACGAAAGAGAGGTTGAACAGGCTAGTAATAGGGGTGGCAACAATTTCGGCAGATAATTTTAGAAAGAAAGGGTCCAGATTGTCTAGCCCTGCTGATTTATAGGGGTCCAGATTTTTCAGCTCTTTCAGAACATCAGCTGAATGGATTTGGGAGAAGGAGAAATGGGGAAGGCTTGGGCGAGTTGCTGTTGGGGGTGCAGTGCTGTTGACCGGGGTAGGAGTAGCCAGGTGGAAAGCATGGCCAGCCGTAGAAAAATGCTTATTGAAATTCTCAATTATGGTGGATTTATCAGTGCTGACAGTGTTTCCTATCTTCAGTGCAGTGGGCAGCTGGAAGGAGGTGTTCTTATTCTCCATGGACTTTACAGTGTCCCAGAACTTTTTTGAGTTAGTGTTGCAGGAAGCAAATTTCTGCTTGAAAAAGCTAGCCTTGGCTTTTCTAACTGCCTGTGTATAACGGTTTCTAGCTTCCCTGAACAGCTGCATATCACGGGGGCTGTTCGATGCTAATGCAGAACGCCATAGGATATTTTTGTGTTGGTTAAGGGCAGTCAGGTCTGGGGAGAAAGAAGGGCTATATCTGTTCCTGGTTCTAAATTTCTTGAATGGGGCATGTTTATTTAAGATGGTTAGGAAGGCATTTAAAAAAAATATCCAGGCATCCTCTACTGACGGGATGAGATCAATATCCTTCCAGGATACCCTGGCCAGGTCGATTAGAAAGGCCTGCTCGCTGAAGTGTTTCAGGGAGCGTTTTACAGTGATGAGTGGAGGTCGTTTGACCGCTGACCCATTACGGATGCAGGCAATGAGGCAGTGATCGCTGAGATCTTGGTTGAAGACAGCAGAGGTGTATTTAGAGGGGAAGTTGGTTAGGATGATATCTATGAGGGTGCCCGTGTTTAAGGCTTTGGGGGGGTACCTGGTAGGTTCATTGATAATTTGTGTGAGATTGAGGGCATCAAGTTTAGATTGTAGGATGGCTGGGGTGTTAAGCATGTTCCAGTTTAGGTCGCCTAGCAGCACGAGCTCTGAAGATAGATGGTTCACATATGGTGTCCAGAGCTCAGCTGAGGGTGGTCTATAGCAGGCGGCAACGGTGAGAGACTTGTTTTTAGAGAGGTGGATTTTTAAAAGTAGAAGTTCAAATTGTTTGGGTACAGACCTGGATAGTAGGACAGAACTCTGCAGGCTATCTTTGCAGTAGATTGCAACACCGCCCCCTTTGGCAGTTCTATCTTGTCTGAAAATGTTGTAGTTTGGAATTTAAATTTCTGAATTTTTGGTGGTCTTCCTAAGCCAGGATTCAGACACAGCTAGAACATCCGGGTTGGCAGAGTGTGCTAAGGCAGTGAATAGAACAAACTTAGGGAGGAGGCTTCTAATGTTAACATGCATGAAACCAAGGCTATTATGGTTACAGAAGTCATCAAACTAAACGATATCATAACCGCCATCGATAAAAGACAGTACTGTGCAGCCGTCTTCATCGACCTTGCCAAGGCTTTCGACTCTGTCAATCACCATATTCTTATCGGCAGACTCAGTAGCCTCGGTTTTTCGGATGACTGCCTTGCCTGGTTCACCAATTACTTTGCAGACAGAGTTCAGTGTGTCAAATCGGAGGGCATGCTGTCCGGTCCTCTGGCAGTCTCTATGGGGCTGCCACAGGGTTCAAACCTCGGGCCGACTCTTTTCTCTGTATATATCAATGATGTTGCTCTTGCTGCGGGCGATTCCCTGATCCACCTCTACGCAGACGACACCATTCTATATACTTCCGGCCCGTCCTTGGACACTGTGCTGTCTAACCTCCAAACGAGCTTCAATGCCATACAACACTCCTTCCGTGCCCTCCAACTGCTCTTAAACACTAGTAAAACCAAATGCATGCTTTTCAACCGTTCGCTGCCTGCACCCGCACGCCTGACCAGCATCACCACCCTGGATGGTTCCGACCTTGAATATGTGGACATCTATAAGTACCTAGGTGTCTGGCTAGACTGTAAACTCTCCTTCCAGACTCATATCAAACATCTCCAATCGAAAATCAAATCAAGAGTCGGCTTTCTATTCCGCAACAAAGCCTCCTTCACTCACGCCGCCAAACTTACCCTAGTAAAACTGACTATCCTACCGATCCTCGACTTCGGCGATGTCGTCTACAAAATTGCTTCCAACACTCTACTCAGCAAACTGGATGCAGTTTATCACAGTGCCATCCGTTTTGTCACTAAAGCACCTTATACCACCCACCACTGCGACTTGTATGCTCTAGTCGGCTGGCCCTCGCTACATATTCGTCGCCAGACCCACTGGCTCCAGGTCATCTACAAGTCCATGCTAGGTAAAGCTCCGCCTTATCTCAGTTCACTGGTCACGATGGCAACATCCATCCGTAGCACGCGCTCCAGCAGGTGTATCTCACTGATCATCCCTAAAGCCAACACCTCATTTGGCCGCCTTTCGTTCCAGTTCTCTGCTGCCTGTGACTGGAACGAATTGCAAAAATCGCTGAAGTTGGAGACTTTTATCTCCCTCACCAACTTCAAACATCTGCTATCTGAGCAGCTAACCGATCGCTGCAGCTGTACATAGTCTATCGGTAAATAGCCCACCCATTTTTACCTACCTCATCCCCATACTGTTTTTATTTATTTACTTTTCTGCTCTTTTGCACACCAATATCTCTACCTGTACATGACCATCTGATCATTTATCACTCCTCATGCCTTTTGCACACAATGTATATAGACCCCCCCCTTTTTTTTCCTACTGTGTTATTGACTTGTTAATTGTTTACTCCATGTGTAACTCTGTGTTGTCTGTTCACACTGCTATGCTTTATCTTGGCCAGGTCGCAGTTGCAAATGAGAACTTGTTCTCAACTGGCCTACCCGTTTAAATAAAGGTGAAATAAAAAAAATAAAAAAATTGGACGATCAAAATTAACTGACACATATAATCAACTCCCATTGGGCCAACAGTCAGAGTTTGAGTGGGCAGGCTGACAAGGGTGTGTGTGTGTGTGTGTGTGTGTGTGTGTGTGTGTGTGTGTGTGTGTGTGTGTGTGTGTGTGTGTGTGTGTATACATGTCCGCCACCAAGATATTGTATGCAGATAAGTGAGGATATGAATAACATTAGGTCCTCACGGTGAAGATACCTTTTCATTAGTGTAGATATGAGTCCATTCCATTCCCAGCTTCTGTAGGTGATAGGATCAGTGACAGCATGTTCAATAGAGGCCCCATCTCTCTCTTACATCAGAGTTGCAGGTATAACCCCTCCTAAGCTTGAGGATTAGCATGCCCTCATCTTTTATTCAATCCCTCTCTTCTGGAGGAGAGGAGAAAGGGGGGAGCGAGGAGAGAAATATAATTTATCCCTTACGCTACTTGATGAATCTGCTCTGGGTGGATAAACTATTTATGAGTTGCGCTGCAAAAATTCCTCCATGCGTCTCTTCCCCTCCCCTCCTCGTTTCGGATAACCAAATCTAATTTGGCTTGGCGACTCACAAACACGCACACACACACACACGCAAGAGGGAACAGATATCCACAAAAAAATATGCACGCACACACAAACAGTTATTTGCATGTGTGCCAGGCTGTACTCATACTGTGTGAGGCTCGCAGGGCCTCATACAACAGTCTTCAGGACAGACAGGCTTCAGAACAGACAGGCTTCGGGACAGACAGGCTTCGGGACAGACAGGCAGGCTTCAGGACAGACAGGCTTCAGGACAGGCAGGCTTCAGGACAGGCAGGCTTCAGGACAGACAGGCTTCAGGACAGACAGGCTTCAGAACAGACAGGCTTCAGAACAGACAGGCTTCAGAACAGACAGGCTTCAGGACAGACAGGCTTCAGGACAGACAGGCTTCAGAACAGACAGGCTTCAGGACAGACAGGCTTCAGAACAGACAGGCTTCAGGACAGACAGGCTTCAGAACAGACAGGCTTCAGAACAGAGGGCCAGGTGTTGCTGATGGCAGCCTGTCCTCATCACACAGTGAAGTCACCTTCCTGAGACCTGAAGTACTGCACCTCTTGACTATCAAACTGCTGGTTATTTATCTGTGGTTTAGCCATCTTGTCAGTTTCATGGAATGTGTTGTGTTGTTAAGAGCATGGTACAGAATCACAGAGTGGTCTGGTAGATGCTGAACCACTAAAAAAACATTGTGGTCCCAGACTTCTGATGACACAGAAGTCTGAGTAAAATACGGTACAATTTTAAATGCTGCTTCCTATGACTATGCAAATCTGCCAGAATATGTAAATCAGTTGTACGTCTACCTTTCATGTTACCCATCGCAAGAGTTCAACACCAAACAGAACAGAGCAGGATCTCGCTAACCTTGCATATTTTCCCACAGCCTTTGGCTTGTGGATAATCACATAGACAGGCTGCTACCACTGTACCATTCAAAGATCAATGCTAAACAGTAATACAGTCATTCCAGCGAGTTTTCATTGAGCCGCTAATCTTAAATGAGCTAAAAACAGACACGTGATGTGAAAGGGTGTTGTACTGTAAGGAAGGTTGTTCCCGACTGAGCAAGAACAAGCTGCTGTTCTGCAAGATGTTGGGGAGATTTGGTGAACTAAACTGGTGTGGCCTATAAGACCTACAGACTTTGTTTTCTCACTTGGTAAATACCAAGTTAGTTCACTGGGCTGAAATGTGTGTGTGTGTGTGTGTGTGTGTGTGTGTGTGTGTGTGTGTGTGTGTGTGTGTGTGTGTGTGTGTGTGTGTGTGTGTGTGTGTGTGTGTGTGTGTGTGTGTGTGTGTGTGTGTGTGTGTCTGTTACACCACAGAGACCGTTCACCACGGAGACACAGAGATCGAAGATCAGTCACTGTCCCCAAACCACAGATGCTGCCGCTCTGTCTTACTGTCACACACTCATTACCCCTACTAATCTCGGTCTTCCTCACACACACACACGTACGGTAAACACATACTCACATACACACACACAAAGCTTTCTGTATAAAACATATAAGAAGAGACTAGTAGTGCCAAAATAAAGCATCTTCAATCAGCCACCATCGTTTTTTTTCTTATTGACTAGACTTGCCTTACTTGAGCAGGAGTTAAAGCACTGGACTGGACAGAGTGATACATCAAACACTTTGAAATTTGACATTTGGAAGAACTTTGAAATTTTATGTTTGAGGAACATGGATGAACATCTAATTCTGACGTGCAACTGTGAGAGCTTGTTGTAAAAGTGAGATGGGAGCAGAGGAGTAGAAAAGCAGCTGAATTCTAAACGTGTAGGTAATATGACACACACACAACTCCATGTCAGAATAGGATTGCCTCGGCCTCCCGCGTGGCGCAGCGGTCTCAATGCTAGAGGTGTCACTACAGATCCGGGTTCGATTCCAGGCTTTGTTGCAGCTGGCCGTGAACTGGAAGACCCATGAGGCGGCGTACAATTGGCCCAGCGTCGTCCGGATTAGAGGAGGGTTTGTCCTACTGGGATGTCCTTGTCCAATTGCGCTCTAGCGACTCCTTGTGGCGGCCGGGCACTGGTGTTTACTCCGACACATTGGTGCGGCTGGCTTCCAGGTTAAGCAAGCAGTGTGTCAAGAAGCAGTGTGGCTTTGCGGGTCGTATTTCGGAGGAAGCATGGTTCTCGATCTTCACCTCTCTCGAGTCCGTACGGGAGTTGCAGCAATGGCACAAGTTTGTAACTACCAATTGGATATCATGAAATTGGGAAGAAAAATGCAGTAAAAAAAAAAAAAAACACACAAAAAATGAGGATTGCCTCTGGTCACTGGAGTGGGTAATGAGCTTTAAACCAGGGCTGTTTATTGTTTCATTCAAATGGTTCTGCTTGGCAGATGTGTGTGTTTTATGCAAGCGGGTGGGTGTGGTGTTTTTTATATAGGATGTTTTGAGAGGAGTTGTGTCTGTTTGATGGACATATGAGGTGTGTATGCATGTGTGTGTAGGTGTGTGTATGGGGAGTGGAGGGGGGTGGGTAATGCTGAGTGATGCTGAAGACCTATAATTTTTCATTACCTGATCATAAACATCACAGATGAACCCAGGCAGGTAACCCATGATACAAGCCAGTATTTGATGTACATCCATGTCTGAGGACACCAGGAGATGACCGGTCTCTAGGGCAACAGTGAATGCTGTTACTTTCAAGTAGGTTTTGGTTTTGCTAGTGTGTTGTGGACTAGGATAGTGGATGGGTGTAAGCATTTGATTCCTAAGTTTGAATCCAGCAATAACATTTTATTTTTCAGATTTTTTTGTCAGCCTCTCCCAAACCTTAATCCTTTCCACATGACTTTAAGATTGTGGAGTTAAAATCAAATCGTATTTCTCACATACACATTTGTTAGTGTAGTGAAATGCTGGTGTTCCTCGATTCAACAGTGCAGTAACAATACACACAAATCTAAAAGAATGGAAAGGTGAGGGATCAAAAAAAAAAACTTGAATGAGTAGGTGTGTTCTTATATATATATATATTAAAAAAAACTTGAATGAGTAGGTGTGTTCTTATATATATATACAGTGCCTTGCGAAAGTATTCGGCCCCCTTGAACCTTGCGACCTTTTGCCACATTTCAGGCTTCAAAACATAAAGATATAAAACTGTATTTTTTTGTGAAGAATCAACAGCAAGTGGGACACAATCTTGAAGTGGAACGACATTTATTGGATATTTCAAACTTTTTTAACAAATCAAAAACTACCAAATTGGGCGTGCAAAATTATTCAGCCCCTTTACTTTCAGTGCAGCAAACTCTCTCCAGAAGTTCAGTGAGGATCTCTGAATGATCCAATGTTGACCTAAATGACTAATGATGATAAATACAATCCACCTGTGTGTAATCAAGTCTCCATATAAATGCACCTGCACTGTGATAGTCTCAGAGGTCCGTTAAAAGCGCAGAGAGCATCATGAAGAACAAGGAACACACCAGGCAGGTCCGAGATACTGTTGTGAAGAAGTTTAAAGCCGGATTTGGATACAAAAAGATTTCCCAAGCTTTAAACATCCCAACTGTGCAAGCGATAATATTGAAATGGAAGGAGTATCAGACCACTGCAAATCTACCAAGACCTGGCCGTCCCTCTAAACTTTCAGCTCATACAAGGAGAAGACTGATCAGAGATGCAGCCAAGAGGCCCATGATCACTCTGGATGAACTGCAGAGATCTACAGCTGAGGTGGGAGACTCTGTCCATAGGACAACAATCAGTCGTATACTGCACAAATCTGGCCTTTATGGAAGAGTGGCAAGAAGAAAGCCATTTCTTAAAGATATCCATAAAAAGTGTTGTTTAAAGTTTGCCACAAGCCACCTGGGAGACACACCAAACATGTGGAAGAAGGTGCTCTGGTCAGATGAAACCAAAATTGAACTTTTTGGCAACAATGCAAAACGTTATGTTTGGCGTAAAAGCAACACAGCTCATCACCCTGAACACACCATCCCCACTGTCAAACAAGGTGATGGCAGCATCATGGTTTGGGCCTGCTTTTCTTCAGCAGGGACAGGGAAGATGGTTAAAATTTATGGGAAGATGGATGGAGCCAAATACAGTACCATTCTGGAAGAATGCAAAAGACCTGAGACTGGGACAGAGATTTGTCTTCCAACAAGACAATGATCCAAAACATAAAGCAAAATCTACAATGGAATGGTTCAAAAATAAACATATCCAGGTGTTAGAATGGCCAAGTCAAAGTCCAGACCTGAATCCAATCGAGAATATGTGGAAAGAACTGAAAACTGCTGTTCGCAAATGCTCTCCATCCAACCTCACTGAGCTCGAGGAATGGGAAAAAATTATTTCAGTCTCTCGATGTGCAAAACTGATAGAGACATACCCCAAGCGACTTACAGCTGTAATCGCAGCAAAAGGTGGCGCTACAAAGTATTAACATAAGGGGGCTGAATAATTTTGCACGCCCAATTTTTCAGTTTTTGATTTGTTAAAAAGTTTGAAATATCCAATAAATGTCGTTCCACTTCATGATTGGGTCCCACTTGTTGTTGATTCTTCACAAAAAAATACAGTTTTATATCTTTATGTTTGAAGCCTGAAATGTGGCAAAAGGTCGCAAAGTTCAAGGGGGCGGAATACTTTCGCAAGGCACTGTACACACATACTCATACACACCTACTCATTCAAGGGTTTTTTCTTTATTTCTACTATTTTCTACATTGTAGAATAATAGTGAATACATCAAATAAATGAAAGAACACATATGGAATCATGCAGTAACCAAAAAGGTGTTAAACAAATCAAAATACATTTTATATTTGAGATTCTTCAAAGTAGCCAGCCTTGATGACAGTGCTTTTCCAAATGTCTTCAAGGAGTTCCCACATATGCTGAGCACTTGTTGGCTGATTTTCCTTCACTCTGCGGTCCAATTCCTCCCAAACCATCTCAACTGGGTTGAGGTTGGGTGATTGTGGAGTACAGGTAATGTGATGCAGCACTCCATCACTCTCCTTCTTAGTCAAATAGCCCTTACACAGCCTGAAGGTGTGTTGGGTCATTGTCCTGTTGAAAAACAAATGATTGTCCCAACTAAGCGCAAACCAGATGGGATGGTGTATCACTGCAGAATGCTGTGGCAGCCATGCTGGTTAAGTGTGCCTTGAATTCTAAATAAATCACTGACATTGTCACACCTCGTCCTACATGCTTCACGGTGGGAAAAATAAATGTGGAGATCATCCGTTTACCTCACAAAGACAAGGCGGTTGGAATAAAAAATAAAACATTTGGATTGATCAGACCAAGGACAGATTTCCAGCTGTCTAATGTCCATTGCTCGTGTTTCTTGGCCCAAGCAAGTGACCACAATTTTGACTGGTACTGAATATATACTCATTCAAGGGTTTACTATTTGGCTTCCATTCAACCATGAGAGAATTAGGGCAATGATGTTGGGATATTAGGCCTGTCTCACAGTCTTCCAATTCACCCCAAAGGTGTTTGATGGAGTTGAGGTCAGGGCTCTGTGCAGGCCAGTCAGGTTCTTCCACACCGATCTTGACAAACCATTTCTGTATGGACGTCGCTTTGTGCATGGGGGCTTTGTCATGCTGAAACAGGAAAGGGCCGTCCCCAAACTGTTGCCTCAACATTGGAAGCACAGAATCATCTAGAATGTTATTGTATGCTGTTGTGTTATGATTTCCCTTCACTGGAACTAAGGGGCCTAGCCCACACCATGAAATACAGCCCAAGACCATTATTTATCCTCCACCAAACTTTACAGTTGGCACTGTGCATTGGGGCTGGTAGCGTTCTCCTGTCAACTGCCAAACCCAGATTTGTCTGTGGGACTGCTGGATGGTGAAGCGTGATTCATTATTCCAGAGAACATGTTTCCACTTTTCTAATGGTGGCGAGCTTTACACCACTACAGCCAATGCTTGGCATTGCAAATGGTGATCTTAAATCAAATCAAATCAAATCAAATCAAATTTTATTTGTCACATACACATGGTTAGCAGATGTTAATGCGAGTGTAGCGAAATGCTTGTGCTTCTAGTTCCGACAATGCAGTGATAACCAACAAGTAATCTAACTAACAATTCTAAAACTACTGTCTTATACACAGTGTTAGGGGATAAAGAATATGTACATAAGGATATATGAGTGAGTGATGGTACAGAGCAGCATACAGTAGATGGTATCGAGTACAGTATATACATATGAGATGAGTATGTAGACAAAGTAAACAAAGTGGCATAGTTAAAGTGGCTAGTGATACATGTATTACATAAGGATGCAGTCGATGATGTAGAGTACAGTATATACGTATGCATATGAGATGAATAATGTAGGGTAAGTAACATTATATAAGGTAGCATTGTTTAAAGTGGCTAGTGATATATTTACATCATTTCCCATCAATTCCCATTATTAAAGTGGCTGGAGTTGGGTCAGTGTCAATGACAGTGTGTTGGCAGCAGCCACTCAATGGTGGCTGTTTAACAGTCTGATAGCCTTGAGATAGAAGCTGTTTTTCAGTCTCTCAGTCCCAGCTTTGATGCACCTGTACTGACCTCGCCTTCTGGATGATAGCGGGGTGAACAGGCAGTGGTTCGGGTGGTTGATGTCCTTGATGATCTTTATGGCCTTCCTGTAACATCGGGTGGTGTAGGTGTCCTGGAGGGCAGGTAGTTTGCCCCCGGTGATGCGTTGTGCAGACCTCACTACCCTCTGGAGAGCCTTACGGTTGAGGGCGGAGCAGTTGCCGTACCAGGCGGTGATACAGCCCGCCAGGATGCTCTCGATTGTGCATCTGTAGAAGTTCGTGAGTGCTTTTGGTGACAAGCCGAATTTCTTCAGCCTCCTGAGGTTGAAGAGGCGCTGCTGCGCCTTCTTCACGACGCTGTCAGTGTGAGTGGACCAATTCAGTTTGTCTGTGATGTGTATGCCGAGGAACTTAAAACTTGCTACCCTCTCCACTACTGTTCCATCGATGTGGATAGGGGGTGTTCCCTCTGCTGTTTCCTGAAGTCCACAATCATCTCCTTAGTTTTGTTGACGTTGAGTGTGAGGTTATTTTCCTGACACCACACTCCGAGGGCCCTCACCTCCTCCCTGTAGGCCGTCTCGTCGTTGTTGGTAATCAAGCCTACCACTGTTGTGTCGTCCGCAAACTTGATGATTGAGTTGGAGGCGTGCGTGGCCACGCAGTCGTGGGTGAACAGGGAGTACAGGAGAGGGCTCAGAACGCACCCTTGTGGGGCCCCGTGTTGAGGATCAGCGGGGAGGAGATGTTGTTGCCTACCCTCACCACCTGGGGCGGCCCGTCAGGAAGTCCAGTACCCAGTTGCACAGGGGCGGGGTCGAGACCCAGGGTCTCGAGCTTGATGACGAGCTTGGAGGGTACTATGGTGTTGAATGCCGAGCTGTAGTCGATGAACAGCATTCTCACATAGGTATTCCTCTTGTCCAGGTGGGTTAGGGCAGTGTGCAGTGTGGTTGAGATTGCATCGTCTGTGGACCTATTTGGGCGGTAAGCAAATTGGAGTGGGTCTAGGGTGTCAGGTAGGGTGGAGGTGATATGGTCCTTGACTAGTCTCTCAAAGCACTTCATGATGACGGAAGTGAGTGCTACGGGCGGTAGTCGTTTAGCTCAGTTACCTTAGCTTTCTTGGGAACAGGAACAATGGTGGCCCTCTTGAAGCATGTGGGAACAGCAGACTGGTATAGGGATTGATTGAATATGTCCGTAAACACACCGGCCAGCTGGTCTGCGCATGCTCTGAGGGCGCGGCTGGGGATGCCGTCTGGGCCTGCAGCCTTGCGAGGGTTAACACGTTTAAATGTCTTACTCACCTCGGCTGCAGTGAAGGAGAGACCGCATGTTTTCGTTGCAGGCCGTGTCAGTGGCACTGTATTGTCCTCAAAGCGGGCAAAAAAGTTATTTAGTCTGCCTGGGAGCAAGACATCCTGGTCCGTGACTGGGCTGGGTTTCTTCTTGTAGTCCGTGATTGACTGTAGACCCTGCCACATGCCTCTTGTGTCTGAGCCATTGAATTGAGATTCCACTTTGTCCCTGTACTGACGCTTAGCTTGTTTAATAGACTTGCGGAGGGAATAGCTGCATTGTTTATATTCGGACATGTTACCAGACACCTTGCCCTGATTAAAAGCAGTGGTTCGAGCTTTCAGTTTCACGCGAATGCTGCCATCAATCCACGGTTTCTGGTTTGGGAATGTTTTTATCGTTGCTATGGGAACGACATCTTCGACGCACGTTCTAATGAACTCGCACACCGAATCAGCGTATTCGTCAATATTTTCATCTGACGCAATACGAAACATGTCCCAGTCCACGTGATGGAAGCAGTCTTGGAGTGTGGAGTCAGCTTGGTCTGACCAGCGTTGGACAGACCTCAGCGTGGGAGCCTCTTGTTTAAGTTTCTGCCTGTAGGCAGGGATCAACAAAATGGAGTCGTGGTCAGCTTTTCCGAAAGGGGGGCGGGGCAGGGCCTTATATGCGTCGCGGAAGTTAGAGTAACAATGATCCAAGGTTTTACCACCCCTGGTTGCGCAATCGATATGCTGATAAAATTTAGGAGTCTTGTTTTCAGATTAGCTTTGTTAAAATCCCCAGCTACAATGAATGCAGCCTCCGGATAAATGGTTTCCAGTTTGCAAAGAGTTAAATAAAGTTCGTTCAGAGCCATCGATGTGTCTGCTTGGGGGGGATATATACGGCTGTGATTATAATCGAAGAGAATTCTCTTGGAAGATAATGCGGTCTACATTTGATTGTGAGGAATTCTAAATCAGGTGAACAGAAGGATTTGAGTTCCTGTATGTTTCCTTCATCACACCATGTCTTGTTAGTCATGAGGCATACGCCCCCGCCGCTCTTCTTACCAGAAAGATGTTTGTTTCTGTCGGCGCGATGCGTGGAGAAACCCGTTGGCTGCACCGCATCGGATAGCGTCTTCCCAGTAAGCCATGTTTCCGTGAAGCAGAGAACATTGCAGTCTCTGATGTCCCTCTGGAATGCTACCCTTGCTCGGATTTCATCAACCTTGTTGTCAAGAGACTGGACATTGGCAAGAAGAATGCTCGGGAGTGGTGCGTGATGTGCCCTTGTCCGGAGTCTGACCAGAAGACCGCTACGTTTCCCTCTTTTTCGGAGTCGTTTTCTTGGGTCGCTGCATGCGATCCATTCCGTTGTCCTGTTTGTAAGGCAGAACACAGGATCCGCGTCGCGGAAAACATATTCTTGGTCGTACTGATGGTGAGTTGACGCTGATCTTATATTCAGTAGTTCTTCTCGACTGTATGTAATGAAACCTAAGATGACCTGGGGTACTAATGTAAGAAATAACACGTAAAAAAACAAAAAACTGCATAGTTTCCTAGGAACGCGAAGCGAGGCGGCCATCTCTGTCGGCGCAGGCTTGTGTGTGGCTGCTCGCCCATGGAAAACCTTTTATTGAAGCTCCTGATTAACAGTTCTTGTGCTGTAGGCAGTTTGGAAGTTGGCAGTGAGAATTGCAACCGAAGACAGATGATTTTTACTCGCTAAGTGCTTCAGCACTCGGCAGTCCCGTTCTGTGAGCTTGTGTGACCTACCACTTTGTGGCTGAGCCGTTGTTGCTCCAATACTTTTACACCTCACAATAACAGCACTTACAATTGACATTGCAAGAAATTTGACGAACTGACTCGTTGGAAAGGAGGTATCCTATGACTGTGCCACGTTGAAGGTCACTGAGCTCTTCAGTAAGGCCATTCTACTGCCTACATGTGTCTATAGGTATGTCTATAGAGATTGCATGGCTGTGTGCTCGATTTAATATACCAGATAAATAGATAGATACTTTGTTTTGTTGACGTTTGGTGGACATACTGAAGCAAGTGGGGACAGCAGACTGAGATAGGGAGAGATTGAATATATCCGTAAACTCTACAGACAGCTGGTCTGTTCATGCTCTGAGGACGCGGCTAGGGATGCCGTCTGGCCCGGCAGCCTTGCGAGGTTTAACACACTTAAACGGCTTACACACGTCGGCCATGCAAGAAAGAGAGCACACAGTCCTCATGAGCGGCCTGCTTCGGTGGCACTGTGTTATCTTCAAAGTGGACAAAGAAGGTGTTTAGTTTGTCCGGGAGCAAGACGTCAGTACCAAGACATGGCTGGTTTTGCCTTTGTATTCCCTACAGCATACGTCTTGTATGTGAGCTGTTGAATTGCGACTCCACTTTGTCTCTGCACTGACGTTTTGCCTGTTTGATTGCCTTATGGAGGGCATAACGGGACTGTTTGTAATCTACCATAATCCCAATCTCCTTCCCGTGATTAATGCAGGGGTTCGAGCTATCAGATTTGCACGAATGCTTCCATCTATCCACAGTTTTTTGGTTTGGATAGGTATTAATCGTCACAGTGGGAACAACATCCCCTATACCCTTCCTGGTGAATTCAGTCACCCTATCAGTGTATACATCAATGCTATTCTCAGGCAACCTGGAACATATCCCAGTCCGTCTGATCAAAACAATCTTGAAGCATGGATACCGATTGGTCAGACCAGCGTTGAATAGCACGGGTACTTCCTGTTTGAGTTTCTGCCTTTAGGAAGGGAGGAGTAGAATGGAGTTGTGATCCAAAATGAGGGCCTTGTAGCCATCTCGGGAAGGGAGAGAAACAATTCTTGAGAAGTTTTGAAGCGCGAGTACTACATGCAGTGTGTTGATAGAACTTCGTTAGCGTTTTCCTCCAACTTTTTTTGATGAAGTCCATAGCTATGATAGATGGATATGCAGTTTTCAGTTTGCACAAATTCCAGTGTAGGTCCTTGAGAGCCGTTGTGGTATCGATTTGAGGGAGAATAAAAATGGCTGTAACAATGACCGAAGACTTGAGTTCATTTATGTTACAACAATCACACCATGACAGATTAATCATTAAACATACACCTCCACTTTCCTTCTTCCTGGAGAGTTCTGTATTCCTATCTTCACGATGTATTGAGAACCCAGCTGGCTGTATGAACGGGGACAGTATATCCGTAGAGGGCCAATATTCCATGAAACAGAGTATGTTACAGTCATTGATGTCTCTCTGGAAGGAGATCCTTGCCCTGAATCGTCTACTTTATTGTCCAGTGACATGAGCATTAGCGAGTTATATACTCGGAAGTAGGGGATGTTATGCACACCTCCTGAGTCGGACTAAAAGTCCACTCCGAATACCTCTTCTCTGCCAGCAGTGTCTTTGAGCAGCCTCTCAGATAAGTTCAATGCCTTGGGTAGTACGAACACAGGATTCAAGTCAGGAAAGTCGTATTTCAGGTCGAAATGCTGGTGAGTTACTGCCACTGTAATAATGAAAAAACATGGTGGGTTAATAATGTGATAAATAACAACAACAACAAAAATATATATATTGCAAAGTTGTTTCTGAGGGGTCTTTGGCCTAGTTTGCTAACTACCTCTCTCAAAGAGTGTAGTGTATAAAGTCAGAACATCTGCTGTCTTACCCACTGCCTGTCATCAAGGGTGTACCCCAAGGCTCGATCCTAAGCCCCACACTCTTCTCAATTGACATCAACAGCATAACTCAGGCAGAAGAAAGCTCTCTCATCCATTTATATGCAGATGACACAGTCTTATACCCTCCCCGGATTTTGTGATAAACGATCCGCCATGTTGGGTAGTCAACATGAGCCATAAATAGCATTATAAATATTCACTTACCTTTGATGATCTTCATCAGAATGCACTCCCAGGAATCGCAGTTCCACAATAATTGCTTGTTTTGTTCGATAATGGCCATAATTTATGTCCATTTATGTCCAATAGCTTCTTTTGTTATGGCATTTGGTAAACAAATCCAAAAGCGTGTTCTGGTCCAGTCGGACTAAAAGTTCAAAAAGTTATATTACAGGTCGAAGAAACTTGTCAAACTAAGTATAGACTCATTCTTTAGGATGTTTTATCATAAATGTTCAATAATATTCCACCCGGAGAATTCCATTGTCTGTAGAAAAGCAATAGATCGAGAGATACCTCTCATGTGAAAGTGTGTGACTAAGAACGAGGCTGCTGCCAAACCCCTTAGTCAAATAGCTCTCATCCGGCCCCCTTCACAGGAGCAGCCTGAAACAACCTTCTAAAGACGGTTGACATCTAGTGGAAGCCTTAGGAAGTGCAAAATAACCCATTTCCCACTGTGTATTCGATAGGGGTAAGTTCAAAAACTACAAACCTCAGATGTCCCACTTCCTGTTTGGATTTTTTCTCCGGTTTTGCCTGCCATATGTGTTCTGTTATACTCACAGACATCATTCAAACAGTTTTCGAAACTTCAGAGTGTTTTCTATCCAATACTAATAATAATAATATGCATATATTAGCATCTGCGACTGAGTAGGAGGCAGTTTACTCTGGGCACGCTATTCATCCAAAAGTGAAAATGCTGCCCCCTATCCCAAAGAAGTTAACGTATGGACCGTCATCCTATCGTCCTCGGAACCGCTTTTTATCTGAGCTCTTTTAACATAGGACTGTCGCCCTAACGTCCTCGGAAAAGAAAGTTACATTTTTGTCAAGGGCTTTATGTAGGAAGGGAGAGAAGGGCGTGTTTCATAGTTTATAACCAATGTCTGTTCACATGGGCAGGGCCACTGAGTTGAGCATAGCTTACTCTATGACAAACCATTCTCTCATTAAGAAGTTAAATTACATTTAATCTTTTCAAAAATAGTTTCATATTTAAACATTTAAATTCCACAACAATTCCATGTGAATCTGACAACTATAATGTGTAGACTTTCCAAGATACAGTTTATGTCGTCCTATCATCAGTAATAATGTCTCAGACGCCAACTGATCTGGCATGATATTCATTTAGGACCAATGCATATTTTCAGCTGGTTGGATTACCGAAATATGGTTCCTTTCCCCCACCTTTTGATGTTCCCAGACTCTGTTTAACAAAGGCTTTTCAAGAGTCATTCTGTAGAGTCAAGAGAGGAAAGGGAGAAAAGTATTTATGGGGGGTCATAAACCTTACCCACAGGCCAACGTCATGACAGTAGTCTCAAACAGAGCTCATCCAGTTTATTCTCCAGTGATTGCACGTTGGCAAATAGAACAGATGATAGAGGCAAATCAAATCAAATCCAATTTTATTTGTCACATACACATGGTTAGCAGATGTTAATGCGAGTGTAGCGAAATGCTTGTGCTTCTAGTTCTGACAATGCAGTAATAACCAACAAGTAATCTAACTAACAATTCCAAATCTACTGTCTTATACACAGTGTAAGGGGATAAAGAATATGTACATAAGGATATATGAATGAGTGATGGTACAGGGCAGCATACAGTAGATGGTATCGAGTACAGTATATACATATGAGATGAGTATGTAGACAAAGTAAACAAAGTGGCATAGTTAAAGTGGCTAGTGATACATGTATTACATAAGGATGCAGTCGATGATATAGAGTACAGTATATACGTATGCATATGAGATGAATAATGTAGGGTAAGTAACATTATATAAGGTAGCATTGTTTAAAGTGGCTAGTGATATATTTACATCATTTCCCATTATTAAAGTGGCTGGAGTTGGGTCAGTGTCAATGTCAGTGTGTTGGCAGCAGCCACTCAATGTTAGTGGTGGCTGTTTAACAGTCTGATGGCCTTGAGATAGAAGCTGTTTTTCAGTCTCTCGGTCCCAGCTTTGATGCACCTGTACTGACATCGCCTTCTGGATGATAGCGGGGTGAACAGGCAGTGGCTCGGGTGGTTGATGTCCTTGATGATCTTTATGGCCTTCCTGGAACATCGGGTGGTGTAGGTGTCCTGGAGGGCAGGTAGTTTGCCCCAGGTGATGCGTTGTGCAGACCTCACTACCCTCTGGAGAGCCTTACGGTTGAGGGCGGAGCAGTTGCCGTACCAGGCGGTGATACAGCCCGCCAGGATGCTCTCGATTGTGCATCTGTAGAAGTTTGTAAGTGCTTTTGTTGACAAGCCGAATTTCTTCAGCCTCCTGAGGTTGAAGAGGCGCTGCTGCGCCTTCTTCACGACGCTGTCTGTGTGAGTGGACCAATTCAGTTTGTCTGTGATGTGTATGCCGAGGAACTTAAAACTTGCTACCCTCTCCACTACTGTTCCATTGATGTGGATAGGGGGGTGTTCCCTCTGCTGTTTCCTGAAGTCCACAATCATCTCCTTAGTTTTGTTGACGTTGAGTGTGAGGTTATTTTCCTGACACCACACTCCGAGGGCCCTCACCTCCTCCCTGTAGGCCGTCTCGTCGTTGTTGGTAATCAAGCCTACCACTGTTGTGTCGTCCGCAAACTTGATGATTGAGTTGGAGGCGTGCGTGGCCACGCAGTCGTGGGTGAACAGGGAGTACAGGAGAGGGCTCAGAATGCACCCTTGTGGGGCCCCCGTGTTGAGGATCAGCGGGGAGGAGATGTTGTTGCCTACCTTCACCACCTGGGGGCGGCCCGTCAGGAAGTCCAGTACCCAGTTGCACAGGGCCGGGTCGAGACCCAGGGTCTCGAGCTTGATGACAAGTTTGGAGGGTACTATGGTGTTGAATGCCGAGCTGTAGTCGATGAACAGCATTCTCACATAGGTATTCCTCTTGTCCAGATGGGTTAGGGCAGTGTGCAGTGTGGTTGAGATTGCATCGTCTGTGGACCTATTTGGGCGGTAAGCAAATTGGAGTGGGTCTAGGGTGTCAGGTAGGGTGGAGGTGATATGGTCCTTGACTAGTCTCTCAAAGCACTTCATGATGACGGAAGTGAGTGCTACGGGGCGGTAGTCGTTTAGTTCAGTTACCTTAGCTTTCTTGGGAACAGGAACAATGGAGGCCCTCTTGAAGCATGTGGGAACAGCAGACTGGTATAGGGATTGATTGAATATGTCCGTAAACACACCGGCCAGCTGGTCTGCGCATGCTCTGAGGGCGCGGCTGGGGATGCCGTCTGGGCCTGCAGCCTTGCGAGGGTTAACACGTTTAAATGTCTTACTCACCTCGGCTGCAGTGAAGGAGAGACCGCATGTTTTCGTTGCAGGCCGTGTCAGTGGCACTGTATTGTCCTCAAAGCGGGCAAAAAAGTTATTTAGTCTGCCTGGGAGCAAGACATCCTGGTCCGTGACTGGGCTGGGTTTCTTCTTGTAGTCCGTGATTGACTGTAGACCCTGCCACATGCCTCTTGTGTCTGAGCCGTTGAATTGAGATTCTACTTTGTCTCTGTACTGACGCTTAGCTTGTTTGATAGCCTTGCGGAGGGAATAGTTGCACTGTTTGTATTCGGTCATGTTACCAGACACCTTGCCCTGATTAAAAGCAGTGGTTCGCGCTTTCAGTTTCACGCGAATGCTGCCATCAATCCACGGTTTCTGGTTAGGGAATGTTTTTATCGTTGCTATGGGAACGACATCTTCAACGCACGTTCTAATGAACTCGCACACCGAATCAGCGTATTCGTCAATATTGTTATCTGACGCAATACGAAACATGTCCCAGTCCACGTGATGGAAGCAGTCTTGGAGTGTGGAGTCAGCTTGGTCGGACCAGCGTTGGACAGACCTCAGCGTGGGAGCCTCTTGTTTAAGTTTCTGTCTGTAGGCAGGGATCAACAAAATGGAGTCGTGGTCAGCTTTTCCGAAATGTTACCCACTCACTGACAAATTCTCACATGGCACCCTGTATTTCCTTCTTTTCTTCATGCTATTGATGGGGATTTGGGCCTTGTCTGGGAGCAGCATTATATCCTTTGCGTCAGACTCATTAAAAAATCTAATGTTGCCCAGTTCGAGGTGAGTAATCGCTGTTCTGATATCCAGAAGCTCTTTTCTGTCTTTAGAGACAGTAGCATCAACATTATGTACAAAATCAGTTACAAACAATGTGAAAAAAGACAATAGCACAGTTAGTTGGGAGCCCGTAAATCAGCAGACATCCCCCTGGTCCCATTTTTCCAATCTGTTAATGCCTAAATTTAAGCTTCAACGCTTTGACTTTTGTAACAACTTCGGAATTTGACGTTTGAGAAACATGGATGAATGTCTAATTCTGATGTGAGCCTGTGAGAGCCAGATGGATGAACCCAAAGAGAGAGAAGGACAAGTTAAAGAGAGAGAGAAAAAAGGAAAGCGAGACAGTGGATGAGTGACAGAGAGAGTCACCCTGTATTTGTAGGGACCAAACAGAGTGAAAACCTGAGGGAGACAACCATTCCTTCACTCCGCTTTCCTCTCCTCCTCCTCATCCCTCCAAACAGACTGTGTGTTGGTTTGGATCTGAACCATTCTAAATGGAAAGCTGTTGTTTTATTCCACAGGTCGGCTTGGCTTGCAGGATTGTGTGTGTGTGTGTGTGTGTGTGTGTGTGTGTGTGTGTGTGTGTGTGTGTGTGTGTGTGTGTGTGTGTGTGTGTGAGACAGTGGCATGTGGTGAAGAGGTAATGAATTCCTCAGCGAAGCAGCGACACGAAACAGCTTGCAGATACATTTTTAATAAGAGCTCTGCAGTTCACAGGCTGCGTGGCAAACATTGTGTTTCTGTGTGTGTGTGTCTGTGTGTTTAATAAGAGCTCAGCAGTTGGCAGGCAGAGTAACAAACATATTGTAATGAGCCGTTCCTGCCTGCCCTGACTCCCCTTGGGTCCCCTGTGACTGACAGGGAAGATGGCACTACCAATGCGGCTGGCTCCCAATCAGGACACACAGGACTTGAACACACACCCTCCTCCACGCTTGGGGCCTGGAGCCAGAGACCTTTACCAGAGTAAAGGCCTGTTTACAAAGTCTCAGGAGTACGGTAGGATGATGATACACATAATTTTGTCATACCACATCATACCATATTTCCAAGTCTAGAACCCATACACAATGTTATCAGTTGTAGAACTTACACTCTGCAAACACTCTATAATATAGTATGTCATAAAACAATCATTCTCCCAACTAGCTCTCGCAGTCTCATGTCAGAATTAGACATGATCATGTTTCTCAAACATCAAAGTTGGAAGAAAAGTCAAATGTCTAAGTGTTAATGGTTAGGTTTAGGCATTAACTCCAAAATCTTAAGGTTAGGCATTAACTCTGAATGGTTATGGTAAGGGTTAAGGTTAGGCATTAACTCTGAATGGTTAAGGTAAGGGTTAAGGTTAGGCATTAACTCTGAATGGTTAAGATAAGGGTTAAGGTTAGGCATTAACTCTGAATGGTTAAGGTAAGGGTTAAGGTTAGGAATTAACTCTGAATGGTTAAGGTAAGGGTTAAGGTTTGGGATAGGCTTAAAACAAAAATCGAAAAAACAACTATTTATTGCTGGATTCAAACTTGCAACCTTTGGAATCAGAGGCAGATCCTTACACCCATCCGCCAACCCTATCCTAGCAAAACCTACTTGAACAGCGCTCACTGTTGCCGCTGGTGGCCGGTTTCCACATCACCTCCCGCTGTCCTCATAGCATGGATGGATGTCAAATACTGACTTGTATCACAGGTGACCTGACTGCATTCCCCAACCAATACACATGGATGGATGTCAAATACTGACTTGTATCACAGGTGACCTGACTGCATTCCCCAACCAATACACATGGATGGATGTCAAATACTGACTTGTATCACAGGTGACCTGACTGCATTCCCCAACCAATACACATGGATGGATGTCAAATACTGACTTGTATCACAGGTGACCTGACTGCATTCCCCAACCAATACACATGGATAGATGTCAAATACTGACTTGTATCACAGGTGACCTGACTGCATTCCCCAACCAATAGACATGGATGGATGTCAAATACTGACTTGTATCACAGGTGATCTGACTGCATTCCCCAACCAATACACATGGATGGATGTCAAATACTGACTTGTATCACAGGTGATCTGACTGCATTCCCCAACCAATACACATGGGCTGTACTATCGTAGTAAGTTATCATTTCTGTTACCCATAGCTGTAGTAAGCTATTATTCCATGCACACGTGATATGATGGTGTAAGGACGGGGGTTGCTAACTAGCATCACTTGTCCCATTGTTTAGAATGGTTCCGCATTCATCCAAATAGTTATGGGATATTAGAATCCTCTTGTCTTAACCTTTGTCATCTTCAACCTAGTAGCAAGGACCAATACACTAGGCGATGTCAGAGGAAGGCCCCAAAAAATTGTCAAAGACTCCAGTCCCAGAGGTCATACTGTGGACTGTTCTCTCTGCTAACGCACGACAGGCGGTAACAGAACGCCAAGTCTAGGTCAAAAAGGCTCCGTAACAGCTTCTACCCCAAGCCATAAGACTGCTGAACAATTAATCAAATGGCCCCTCCAGACTATTTACATTGACCCCCCCCCCCCCCTTTGTTTTACACTGCTGCTACTCGCTGTTTATTATCTATTCATAGTCACTTTAACCCCCCTACATGTACAAATGACCTGGACTAACCTGTACCCCTGCACATTGATTTGGTACTGGTGCCCCTGCACATTGATTTGGTACTGGTGCCCCTGCACATTGATTTGGTACTGGTACCCCTGCACATTGATTTGGTACTGGTGCCCCTGCACATTGATTTGGTACTGGTGCCCCTGCACATTGATTTGGTACTGGTACCCCTGCACATTGATTTGGTACTGGTACCCCTGCACATTGATTTGGTACTGGTACCCTGCACATTGATTTGGTACTGGTACCCCTGCACATTGATTTGGTACTGGTACCCCTGCACATTGATTTGGTACTGGTGCCCCTGCACATTGATTTGGTACTGGTACCCCTGCACATTGATTTGGTACTGGTACCCCTGCACATTGATTTGGTACTGGTACCCCTGCACATTGATTTGGTACTGGTGCCCCTGCACATTGATTTGGTACTGGTACCCCTGCACATTGATTTGGTACTGGTACCCCTGCACATTGATTTGGTACTGGTGCCCCTGCACATTGATTTGGTACTGGTACCCCTGCACATTGATTTGGTACTGGTACCCCTGCACATTGATTTGGTACTGGTGCCCCTGCACATTGATTTGGTACTGGTACCCCTGCACATTGATTTGGTACTGGTACCCCTGCACATTGATTTGGTACTGGTACCCCTGCACATTGATTTGGTACTGGTACCCCTGCACATTGATTTGGTACTGGTACCCCTGCACATTGATTTGGTACTGGTACCCCTGCACATTGATTTGGTACTGGTGCCCCTGCACATTGATTTGGTACTGGTACCCCTGCACATTGATTTGGTACTGGTACCCCTGCACATTGATTTGGTACTGGTACCCCTGCACATTGATTTGGTACTGGTGCCCCTGCACATTGATTTGGTACTGGTACCCCTGCACATTGATTTGGTACTGGTGCCCCTGCACATTGATTTGGTACTGGTACCCCTGCACATTGATTTGGTACTGGTGCCCCTGCACATTGATTTGGTACTGGTGCCCCTGCACATTGATTTGGTACTGGTACCCCTGCACATTGATTTGGTACTGGTACCCCTGCACATTGATTTGGTACTGGTACCCCTGCACATTGATTTGGTACTGGTGCCCCTGCACATTGATTTGGTACTGGTGCCCCTGCACATTGATTTGGTACTGGTACCCCTGCACATTGATTTGGTACTGGTACCCCTGCACATTGATTTGGTACTGGTACCCCTGCACATTGATTTGGTACTGGTACCCCTGCACATTGATTTGGTACTGGTACCCCTGCACATTGATTTGGTACTGGTACCCCTGCACATTGATTTGGTACTGGTACCCCTGCACATTGATTTGGTACTAGTACCCCTGCACATTGATTTGGTACTGGTACCCCTGCACATTGATTTGGTACTGGTGCCCCTGCACATTGATTTGGTACTGGTACCCCTGCACATTGATTTGGTACTGGTACCCCTGCACATTGATTTGGTACTGGTACCCCTGTATATAGCCTCTGTATTGTTATTTCCTTGTGTTACTTTTGATTTGATTTTGGATTTGATTTAGTAAATATTTTCTAAATATTCCTAAAACTGCATTGTTGGTTATGGGCTTGTCAGTAAGCATTTCATGGTAAGGTTGTATTCGATGCATGTGACCTAGTAAGGTCGGTTAGAGACGCTGTTCCAGAACATAAAATAGAGTATGAGGTGTTACAGAGGAGGCTATGACATGATATGGCATTGTATTATGTTGTTAACTTATGGAGCAGACAGTTTCACTCTAAACTAAAGTCTGACAGGGTTGATTAATCGGGCTGTTTATCAGTATGCAACAAGTGTTAACAATATAAACAGATAAACAGCCCACTTCATCAAGCAGAGATACAAGTCCAACCTTTACGGTGCCTTTTGGTGCAGACACATTCGATATAAAGCCATCTGAATTGACAGTCAAATAAACAAAGAGGAATAAGTAGATAAACAAATCACTTAGAGCAAGGAAGATAACTGCCTGACATTGATTCTTCCTATCTTTCCTTCCATAAACAGTGTGTGTGCGCGTGTGTGTGTGCGTGTGTGTGTGTGTGGTATGTGTATATGTGTATATGTGTGTGTGGTATGCGTGTGTGAACATGTGTGTGAACGTGTGTGTGTGTGTGTGTGTGTGTGTGTGTCCACGTGTGTGTTCTGTCCTCGCTGCTTCCTTGATGGTGCAATATATTTCAATAATCATGCTGCTCTCAATCTGTTTTTGGTGCTAGGAAACCGGTGAGCGTGACAACAGATGGATTACTCTTTCTCTTTCCCCTTCCCTTCATTCCTCTCTACATAAAGAGAGGGAGTAGACACCTGTAACATCAACAGACCGGAACTCACTTAAACTTGACTGAAAGGCAAAGACCCTCACAATAACACTGTGGTCAGAGACTCACATACAAAAGCAGTTATCACACATTGGATAGTTGCCAAGGACTGGGCTAAAGGCAGCATTTCCCAAACATGGTCCACTGGACCTCAAGGGGTGAACATTTGGTTTTTGCCCTAGCACTACACAGTTGATTCAAATAATCAACTAATCATCAAGCTTTGATTATTTGAATCAGCTGTGTAGTACTAGGGCAAAAACCCAAACATGCACCCCTTGTGGTCCCTAGGACCAAGTTTGGGAAACGCTGGTCTAAGGGCTCAAATCTGTTCCAAAACCCATCAGGGAACCAATTTTAGAGAGGATGGAGAACAGCGTGAATGTAACGTGTGTGTGTGGGGAAGGTGTGTTGGAGGGCTTTATGACTAAATCATGAGGCTAATAAACATGGTACAGTGTGTTTAAGAGACGCCGCTTCCCTTTTTGGACAGAGGCACAATTACTAAAAACACTGCAGTCTCAGTCTCTGTCTTTCTCCCTCAGTCTCTCAGTCAGTCTCTCTGTCTTTCTCGCTCTCTCTCTCAGTCTCTAACATTCTCTCAGTATCTCTCTTCGTCTCACTCTCAGTCGCTCTGTCTCTCTCTCAGTCGCTCTGTCTCTCTCTCAGTCGCTCTGTCTCTCGCTCAGCCTCTCGCTCAGCCTCTCGCTCAGTGTCTCGCTCAGTCTCTTGCTCAGTCTATCTCTGTCTCTTGCTCAGTCTCTCTCGGTCTCTCGCTCAGTCTATCTCTGTCTCTTGCGCAGTCTTTCTCTGTCTCTCGTTCCATCTCTCACTCAGTCTCTCGCTCAGTCTCTCTCTCTCTCGCTCAGTCTATCTCTGTCTCTTGCTCAGTCTCTCTCTGTCTCTCGCTCAGTCTCTCTGTCTCTCGCTCAGTCTATCTCTGTCTCTCGCTCAGCCTCTCGCTCAGCCTCTCGCTCAGTGTCTCGCTCAGTCTCTTGCTCAGTCTATCTCTGTCTCTTGCTCAGTCTCTCTCTGTCTCTCGCTCAGTCTATCTCTGTCTCTTGCTCAGTCTCTCTCTGTCTCTCGCTCAGTCTATCTCTGTCTCTTGCTCAGTCTCTCGCGCAATCTTTCTCTGTTTCTCGTTCCGTCTCTCGTTCCGTCTCTCGCTCCGTCTCTCGCTCCGTCTCTCGCTCCGTCTCCCTCTGTCTCTCTCTCTCTTAGAGTCAGGGGTTTAGGTAAGTGTGCTGCTGGGCTCCTGGCTCGTCTGATATCAGAGTGATGCATGGAGGACTGACGATGTGGACAATCATCACCACACACACACAAATACACACAGACATGTACACACAGGTGATAAATCTAAGTGGTGAAGCTATGGCCTGCAGGTTTATCATTGATTAAAATGAAATATTAATTGAGTGAAAAAACACTCCTCATGAGGGATTTGTCAAGTGTAATCTTATCGGAGAAATAGAGAAGCAACGTAAAGGTTCAATGGTATTTCTATTTCATATGAAAGGATCACACCCTGACTTTCCTACTGTAGGCAATGTATGAGTGGGATATCTATATGCCTGCATGAATTAATTTATCATGAGATAATGTGGAGGGATGTGACACACACACACACACACATTTCTTCCATAAGCTGTCGCCGGAAACTTGCCACCCTGATTTGACCCTGAGCACCATGGGAATCCTGAGCTCCAGACTAACATTATCGATCTGTCTATTTACCCACACACACATACACTCATACACATGCATACACACCCACACACATAGACACACAAGTACACGCACATACACACACATGCACATGCACACAAACAGTACACACACACAGATACACACGCATGTACATTATAAATAAAGACAGAGAATGCATAAGCAGGTGGGATGTTAGCCTAGCAGTTAGAGCGTTGGGCCAGTAACCGACAAGATGAAAAATCTGTTGATGTGCCTTGAGCAAGACACTTAACCCTAATTGCTTCAGGGTCGCAGTTGATTTCACACATTCGTATTAATTAATGCACACTTGTACATGTGTGAAATAGGACAAATGTAAGCACCGACCCATGTGATGCCTGAATGTATTTGTGAAGGCATTTATATGTGTGAACGTGTGACTGTGTGTTAATTAAGGAGCCTATGCCATTGGTCCCGTTAAAATCTTTTTACTAATGGGACAGGTTACATTTTGTACGGAGCTAGCCAGTTCTCAGTTTAATCACAAATATGTTGACTTGTTTCAGGAAACTAGGTGTATGTCGCGTGTGACTACTTCGCAGCAAAGCCATTTGAACGTAAACTTTTTTTAAATCAAAATGTCACAACCTGATCTGTTTTCCCTGTTGCAGCTGCAACGTATCCTGGGATTTGCCAACTTTTATCACAGCTTTATCCGGGGTTACAGCACCCTGGCTTCCCCCCTGTCTGCACCCACCTCTCCCAAGGTTCCATTCACGCGGTCCCCAAATGCTGACCGGGCGTTCCGGGACCTCAAGCACTGCTTCACCACAGCTCCCATATTGGTTCATCCTGACCCGCACCGTCAGTTCGTGGTGGAGGCCGACACTTCGGATGTCAGAGTGGGGGCTGTCCTGTCCCAGCGTTCTGCCCTGGACCTCAACCTTAACGGCATGGGGAGGAATTATGATGTGGGGAATCATGAGCTTCTTGCGGTGAAGATCGCGTTGGAGGAGTAGAGGAACTGGTTGGAGGGGGAGGAAAATATTTTAATTATGTGTGGACGGATCACAAGAACCTGGAATATCTCCGCACCGCCAAGTGTCTCAATTCCAGGCAAGCTAGGTGGGCCCCGCTGTCACGCCACTATAACGCTGCGGCTACACCCTCGGACCCCAAGACCAACCTTCCCACCTCGTGCCTGGCAACGGCACTCAGCTGGGGAATAGGGAATCAGGTCCGCGAAGGGGCAGTGTTCCCAGCCGAACCTCAGGGGGCCCCAGATAACCTTAATGTTTGTTCCTTGTAGTTTTCCAAAGCCGCCCTTTTCATTTCTCTCCCCAAGCTACCCTCTGCTAAAGAGAAGGCCCAGCTCATGGTGCAGTAAGTCTTCCGGATCCATGGACTCCCGGTGGACATGGTCTCTGACCCGGGATCCTCAGTTCTTGTCCCAGTTATGGAAGGCATTCTGCACGCTCATTGGGTCGTTGGCCAGCCTGTCCTCCGGGTTCCACCCTCAGTCTACCAGCCATTCGGAGGGAGAAAATCAAGACCTGGAGATGACACTTTGCTGCCTTGTCTCCGCCAACCCCACCACCTGGAGCCAGCAACTTGTGTGGGCCAGCCCTCTTCCCCGTCACATCGACTGATGGGAAAATTATTATTAAATGATTGAACAAATCATTTCAAATAAGAATTGTAACTAAGTAAACTTATACTCTGTTTTATTATATCTGATTAACAATATGAGTTCATAAGAAGGGATTGTGTGACACGGACAAGGAGTAATTAAAGTTAATGAACACCATTCCAACTAGGAAGAAACGAATGGGTTGGGGACTGTGTAAACAAATAAGGTTGTTAGCCTATGGTTGACCCTACAGAAACTTAGCTCTGGGGTTTTTAGATAAGACAGTGAGTGCATTCCTAAGTTTTCTGCTAATTAGAACTGTCAGTTCAGTGGTGATCGATGATGTTGAGGGGTCAAAAGTTATCTGGGAGTGTGTTAGTAAGTTAGAATGAACTTTTCACCTCACTTTGTCCCGGTCGAGAGGAGGGGATTCTGTTAAAGCAATGAAATGACGTCATGATCTGTATATAAACTGCTGCTCGTGATTAAGTGGGAGCGCGCTCCGAGAATAAATTCTATTACCTATTATTGAAAGACTGGTCTGCGTCTATTTTCTGCAAACAAGAAATCTTAGAAATTCTCATAAAATAGATTAAGGGCTTTCAATTGATGAAAGCACATTGGCATAATTAAATTACACTAACATCGACGGCCAACCGGCGTACACGGTGAGGCTCCTCAAGTTTGACAGCGGGGCAGGAGATTCCACTACCTGGTTGACTGGGAGGGTTATGGCTTGGAGGAGAGGTGCTGGTTCCCCGCTAGGAGACATTATGGACCCAGGCCTCATCGCTGAGTTCCACCGGCGACAACCCGGTCAACCAGGTATGCGCCCAGGTAGGACACCAGTTGGTGCCCCTAGAGGGCGGGTACTGTCACACCCAGATCTGTTTCACCTCTCTTTGTGCTTGTCTCCACCCCCCTATCCAGGTGTCTCCCATCTTCCCCATTATCACCAGTGTATTTCTATCTGTGTTCTCTGTTTGTCTGTTGCCAGTTCGTCTTGTCTCGTCAAGCCTACCAATGTTTTTTCCCATACTCCTGTTTTTTACTAGTCCCTTTTTTCTATTTTACCTGGTTTCACTATTCTGCCTGCCCTTACCCTGAGCCTGCCTGCCGTTTTGTACCTTGTGACACTACCCTGGATTACTGACCTCTGCCTGCCCTGACCCTAAGCCTGCCTGCCGTTCCTTACCTTTCCGACTCTGCTATGGATTATTGACCTCTGCCTGCCCTTGTCCTGTCGTTTGCCTGCCCTCTGTCTTTGTAGTGAACTTTTGTTACTTCAAACTGTCTGCATCTGTATCTTCTCCTAAGCCTTCTTACAAAATGCATATTTTGGCAGAAATGCCTTCTGGAACATGTGAACTTTCATAAGCCTTAATAGCAAACCTGTATGACATCTGAAAATACAAATACAATTGCCTAGTTGGTTTAGCCACAGAAAAAGGGAGCAACCTTCCCAGTAGCATTGATTGGCTGAGATAATGAATGGGCTGGATATGCGAAGAGATGAGTTTAGGTTGGTCTGCCATGTAGAATGCTTCTGTCTATAACATGAGCTGGTCAGTATGTGTAGGTAATCCTTTCTAATGCTGCTTTTTTTTAAATATCATGAAGACCTGTTTCTGGAGGACCACGTTTTGAAATCAGTGGACAATTCTGGCCTAAATTCCAACATGCAAGTAACCATTTCAATAGAATGTTCATGATGTCACTGCGACAACTGTCAATAGACGTAGCTGGTAAATTCGCTCTGGCTATCTACTCCGATTTCAGAGCACTCTCGTGTGAGTGTGCCAGAGCGCAGAGTAACTGACAAATTTACACACGCTAAACACCCGTTGATGATGTTTGGAAGTAGATAGCAAGCTAGCCAACGTTAGCCAGTTAGCTTGGTGCTTGACTGCTGTTGTTAGGTCAAAACCCTCGGATCAACCCTACTCCTCAGCCAGAGTGCTCTCTGAATGCTCCAAGATCGAAAGCTCTGAATTGACGAATGGACAATCTGGCAATGCTCTGAGTTTATGAACGCCCAGAGAGCACTCTGAGCAGACTCTGGCACTCCAGATTAAATTTACGAACACACCCGTAGTATAAACCAGCCTTTAGTTTTAGTTTAGTACATGGTCTCACATGTGAATCCTTAAAGAGAAGGGTGGGGCTAAGGCTTTTAGAGGGTGTGAACGATGCTGAATGGGTGTAGACAGAGAAGAGCTCTCCAGTAGGTGTACCAGAACATTCAAGGCCATTTTCTCAAAAGTGAGGTTACAAGTTTATCAACTTTCAAAGCATAAGTACTTTCCCATTGTTCCTCAACTGTAGTGTATGACATACAATTTTCTAGTCTCTACTTTTATCCAATGTAAAAAACACAATTTCAAATTTTGCTACATAAGATGGAATATATATTTTTTTATTTTACCTTTATTTTACTAGGCAAGTCAGTTAAGAACAAATTCTTATTTTCAATGACAACCTAGGAACAGTGGGTTAACTGCCTGTTCAGGGGCAGAATGACAGATTTGTACCTTGTCAGCTCGGGGATTTGAACTTGCAACCTTTCGGTTACTAGTCCAACGTTCTAACCACTAGGCTACCCTAGTGGAAGACATTTATGAAGGCATGTAAGGAAGAGATGAGAATGTCAGCATGCAAAAAGCGCACTGGTGTCATTTGAAAAATCCAATGGAAAGACATCATTCTGTCTTTCCTCTTTCACTGTAAAATTCATTACCTCTTCACCACATGCCACTGTCACACACACACACACACACACACACACACACACTGTTACATTTAATTCTCAGCTGTCCAACCAGCTCATGAAAATACTTAATTAGATACTGTTTGCTCCTGTCCCTAAGGGTGTGTGTAGTGTGTGTGTGTGGTGCGTACATGTGTATGTGTCTCCAGTGTGTACAGCATCTGACACCATCACATTAAACAGTGTCCCCTGGTCCCTCTGCATTTACATTAACATACAGGTCATCTCTGCTTTCACTGCTTCACAATAACCACTGATTACTACAGAGAGAGAAGAGGGAGGGAGGCAGGGAGGTGCCACCAAGAGAGGAGGAGAGGGGGAGTGGGGAAAGGAGGAGAGGACGAGAGGGGGAGATGAGGAGGGGAGGAGAGGAGAGTAGGAGCGGGGGTAGGGGTAGAGGAGGAGAGGGAGAGAGAAGGAGAGGAGGATAGGAGTTAAGTAGGAGAGGAGAAGGGAGGAGCAGAGGTGGAGAAGAGGATAGGAGAGAGGAGGATAGGAGACAGGAGGAGGGAGGTGAGGAATTAGAGGTGTCACAAGGAGAAGAAGAGAGGTGGAGAGGAGAGAGGAGGAGAAGAAAAGAGGAGGAGAGGGGAAAGGAGGTGAGGGGAGGACAGCTGATGAAGGAAGGATAGAGAAGACAGCAGGGGTCACAGTAAAAAAGGGAAAGGTCTTCACTTGTGGCAAACAGTGATTGTCATTAATAGACCTGTCACACGCACGCGCACACGCACGCACACACACACACACACACACACACACACACACACACACACACACACACACACAGGTCTGCTGTTCAGTAGGCTGTGCACATATCCTTGCTGCTGCGTCTTAATATTTTATTGGCGATCTACAGCAAAAGAGGAACTACTTTACATACACACACAGCCTGTGCAGGTGGAAGAACACTCTACACAAGAAAGACATTCCCTAACACACAGCCGTACTGCAAGTGAGGAAATAATCTCCTCTACACAACCTTTATACATAACTATGCAACATTTGGTTTCTGTACAGAACTTTGAGATATCAGCTGATGTACGAAGGGCTATATAAATACATTTGATTTGATTTTGATTTGAATATACACATACTCACTCTCACATACACACATCTAAGTTATAGTTTCTAATGCTGGTAATACTGTAATTCTGCATTGTGTTAGGCCTAAGGTGTTCTGTGCATCAGTCTGACTTTCTGAAAATATTGATCGCAGTCCATTACCCCAAATCACACTGCCATTACCATAGTGATTCTCCTCCGTTTCCATGCCCTTTCTTTGAGACTCCATGCCCTTTCTTTGAGACATTGTCTCCGGCGGCTCCATAGCGGCTAGTTTCCTCCAACTATATTTATAAATTACATGGTGGAAAGTGGCAGAGCCGCACGGTCCCTGGACGGGTCCCTGGAGCCACACAGATCAGTGGGTGTCTTCTGAGCCTTCATTCATTCCAGGGCAGGGTAACAACAGAGGAGGGGAACAGTGATTACCATAACATTAATAAAACAAAAGGTAAGCTTAGACAAGGTGAAAAACAAAAGGCGGCATTGCTGTTTTCCCCATGGAATGGCAGAGCGGTATTCATTTCAGAGGACGCGCAGACACACTAACACAGAGGGGTGTTTATCCAGGCTTGTAATGGTATTATTCCTCTGAAAGGTTCATTTCTCCAGCTCAGGGCGTGTAAGAGAGAGAGAGCGAGAGAGATAGAGGGAGCGATAGAGGGAGCGAGAGATAGAGAGAGAGTGGGAGAGAGGGTGAGAGAGAGGGAGCGAGAGAGTGGGAGAGAGAGAGAGAGGGAAAGAGAGAGAATGGGAGAGAGGGAGAGATACAGTGGGGAGAACAAGTATTTGATACACTGCCCGATTTTGCAGGTTTTCCTACTTACAAAGCATGTAGAGGTCTGTAATTTTTTAGGTACACTTCAACTGTGAGAGATGGAATCTAAAACAAATATCCAGAAAATCACATTGTATGATTTTTAAGTAATTAATTTGGAGGTGGAAACATCATTCTTTGGGGATGCTAATCTGCAAAGGGGACAGGACGACTGCACCCTAATGAGGGGAGGATGGATGGGGCCATGTATCGCGAGATCTTGGCCAACAACATCCTTTCCCCAGTAAGAGCATTGAAGATGGGTCGTGGCTGGGTCTTCCAGCATGACAACAACCCGAAACAACAGCCAGGGCAACTAAGGAGTGGCTCCGTAAGAAGCATCTCAAGGTCCTGGAGTGGCCTAGCCAGTCTCCAGACCTGAACCCAATAGAAAATCTTTGGAGGGAGTTGAAAGTCCGTATTGCCCAGCGACAGCCCCGAAACCTGAAGGATCTGGAGAAGGTCTGTATGGAGGAGTGGGCCAAAATCCCTGCTGCAGTGTGTGCAAACCTTGTCAAGAACTACAGGAAACGTAGGATCTCTGTAATTGCAAACAAAGGTTTCTGTACCAAATATTAAGTTCTGCTTTTCTGACGTATCAAATACTTATGTCATGCAATAAAATGCAAATTTGTTGCTTAAAAATCATAATGTGATTTTCTGGATTTTTGTTTTAGATTCCGTCTCTCACAGTTGAAGTGTACCTATGATAAAAGTTACAGACCTCTACATGCTTTGTAAGTAGGAAAACCTGCAAAATTGGCAGTGTATCAAATACTTGTTCTCCCCACTGTATATATCGAGAGAGAGACTAACTTTTTGTATTTCTTAACTTAAATAAACTAATTTAATTTAAAACTCCCCCCCCTTAAAAATAAAAAACAAAATTATATCCCGAACTGCATACATTTACCATACCTTTCTATCTCCTAATGTTCCTAACCTTAACGCAGAGGTTGTAGAGGGTTTTACCTCCCACATCCTCAAACTCCCCCAGGCTCGGAGTGTTAAAATCTAACAAGTCCTCCAGACCCCCTTGCCAGTCTCCAGTCTCTGCCGTCGCCTGCAGTGGTGGAAACATTGGTTGCCCCTCTCCCTTTGGCCGCTCAAACATCCCTCTTACCGGCTCAGACAGTGCCTCCTGGACCTCCTCCAGGAATCTCTCCAGCAGCCTAAGAGACATGATTCCTGTTTGTTGTGCCAAGACACCCCTCCTCTCCCAGCAGTCTCAGGTCACCCAGCCTTTGTAAACCCCCTGCCATCAGTTACCTCTGCAGGGTGGCCGACTGAACCAATCTCAAAGGGATGGCTGGGTTGTGGAAGATAGGCTCCTCCCACACCCATAGCCCAGACTTCACACTCCCTTCTCGTATCTGTTTAAATGTGATGTCTGTGTTTGGGAAGAGTTTTTTGACATGTGTGAAGTTGTTGTACGCTGGGGCGTCATGTATGGTCAAGGTGGGAGGAGGGCTCAGTAGGCCAGTCTGGGAGAGACGGGGCATTAGACAGGGATGCCCTCTATCTGGACAGTTATACACATTAGCCATTGAGCCTTTTTTAGGACTGCTACGCAGGAGACTGCAGGGAGTGTGCTGGACAGGAATGGATGTGGTGACAGTTATAGCAGTGCCAGCATATGCAGATGATGTTTCTGTGATGGTCAGGGATGATCAGGATATGCAGGCACTAGAGACCAGTCTGAAGGTGTACGAGGGAGCTTCATGAGCTAAAGTAAACTGGGGCAAGAGCAAAGCTCTGTTATGTGGGGCATGGGGGGATAGGGCTCCTCCTCTGATTCCAGGGGGTTTGCAATGGGGTTGTGAAAGGCTTAAAGTGTTGGGGGTGTACATGGGCTCGGAGAAGTGTGTAAGGAAGAACTTGGAGGGGCTGTCACAGGCAGTGGTGACAAGACTGGCCAGGTGAAGGTGGCTCCTGTCCCAAGTGTCATATAGAGGGAGGGTGCTGATAATTAACAACCTGGTAGCATCTTCCCTGTGGCATAAACTGGCTGTCCTCAATCCCCCCCGCCGGTCTGCTCGCAGACCTGCAACGCAAGCTGGTGGACTTCTTATGTTCGGGCCATCACTGGCTGAAGGCAGCAGTGTTGTACATGACCGTTCACGAAGGAGGACAGGGCCTGGTGGAACTGGAGAGCAGGATGGCTGCTTTCAGGCTAAAGGCGATGCAGAGACTGGTGTACCATGCCGATGTTGGCTGGAGGGAGCCAGCATGCCCGCTGCTGAGGAGAGCTGGCGGATTAGGGTTGGACAGGCAGCTGTTCCTCATGAAGCTGGAGAGGCTGAGTAGAGCAGGTCTCTCAGATTTTTACTCTGCAATGCTGAGGGCCTGACAGCTGCTAAGGCCCATACGAGAAGGGGGTGTGGAGCCTGGGCTATGAGTGTGGGAGGAGCCTATCTTCCACAACCCAGCCATCCCTTTGAGATTGGTTCATGTCCCTTAACACTCCCACTGACACTGAATGAGGCTCTTCCAAATGTCTGTCTTTTGTCAAATCCACTGTACAGTTCCAGTCCCATCCAACCACCAGCGTCTCCTCAGGCGCTACCTGTGAGAGTTCCGGTCCCCTCCGACCACCAGAGTCTCCTCAGGCGCTACCTGTGAGAGTTCCAGTCCCATCCGACCACCAGTGTCTCCTCAGGCGCTACCTGTGAGAGTTCCTGTCCCCTCCGACCACCAGCGTCTCCTCAGGCGCTACTTGTGAGAGTTCCAGTCCCCTCCGACCACCAGCGTCTCCTCAGGCGCTACCTGTGAGAGTTCCTGTCTAAGGCTCCTAAATAGAACCCCTCTTTCTCTCCCTGTGATAAGCGCATAGACATTTATAAAGACAAAACCCATGTTGTTAAAACCTGTTATTGCAAGGCGATCCCCTAGGGGAACCCCCCCCCCCCCCATTCAGCTGAAAAGGTGGCGCAGGGACTAAAAATATTTAACTTTCATACATTAACAAGTCCAATACAGCAAATGAAAGATAAACATCTTGTTCATCTACCCATCATGTCCGATTTTTAAAATGTTTTACAGCGAAAACACAACATATATACCACCATCAAATAAAAAACACAGCCATTATTCCCAGCCAAAGATAGTCACAAAAGCAGGATTAGAGATAAAATGAATCACTAACCTTTTGAAAATCTTCGTCAGATGACACTCATATGACATGTTACACAATACATTTATGTTTTGTTCGATAATATGCATATTTATATCCACAAATCTCGGTTTACATTGACGCCATGTTCAGAAATGCCTCCAAAATATCCGGAGGAATTATAGAAAGCTACTCCAGATAACAGAAATACTCATCATAAACATTGACTAAAGATACATGTTCTACATATAATTAAAGATACACTGGTTCTTAATGAAACCGCTGTTTCAGATTTTTTTTAAACGTTACGAAAAAAGCCTACCATGCAATAATCTGAGACAGCGCTCAGACGTAAATATATTTCTCCGCCATGTTGGAGTCGACAGAAATACATCATAAATATGCCTTGGGGCGGCGATATTCCCCCGGCTGTGTCCAGGGTCCATCACCGTCCAACTTGTCCTCCCATGTCCATTCCTCCTTGCGCTGCTCCTTGTTGGGGAATAATCAGAATTAGTTGGTAACATAGGTAAGATGTTTTATATTCATTATATGTTTGTAAGTTACTTCTCATCAGAATGTTTATTTTTGTATAATACTGTGGCCGGGTTGCAGTCATCTGTTCTCTGTCAGGACTAAGTTACTTGGGCCGCAGAGAGGGGAGAGTTCAAGCGTGTATCTCTTGGCTCCACAATGTCTGTGTGCCAGTCAATGTGTCTCTGTGATCAAATCAAATCAAATTGTATTTGTCACATAAACATGGTTAGCAGATGTTAATGTGAGTGTAGCGAAATGCTTGTGCTTCTAGTTCCGACAATGCAGTAATAACCAACAAGTAATCTAGCTAACAATTCCAAATCTACTACCTTATAGACACAAGTGTAAGGGGATAAGAATATGTACATAAAGATATATGAGTGAGTGATGGTACAGAGCGGCATAGGCAAGATACAGTAGATGGTATTGAGTGCAGTATATACATATGAGATAAGTATGTAAACAAAGTGGCATAGTTAAAGTGGCTAGTGATACATGTATTACATAAAGATGCAGTAGATGATATAGAGTACAGTATATACATATACATATGAGATGAATAATGTAGGGTATGTAAACATTATATTAGGTAGCATTGTTTAAAGTGGCTAGTGATATATTTTACATGATTTCCCATCAATTCCCATTATTAAAGTGGCTGGAGTTGAGTCAGTGTGTTGGCAGCAGCAACTCAATGTTAGTGGTGGCTGTTTAACAGTCTGATGGCCTTGAGATAGAAGCTGTTTTTCAGTCTCTCGGTCCCAGCTTTGATGCACCTGTACTGACCTCGCCTTCTGGATGATAGCGGGGTGAACAGGCAGTGGCTCGGGTGGTTGTTGTCCTTGATGATCTTTATGGCCTTCCTGTAACATCGGGTGGTGTAGGTGTCCTGGAGGGCAGGTAGTTTGCCCCCGGTGATGCGTTGTGCAGACCTCACTACCCTCTGGAGAGCCTTACGGTTGTGGGCGGAGCAGTTGCCGTACCAGGCGGTGATACAGCCCGACAGGATGCTCTCGATTGTGCATCTGATGAAGTTTGTGAGTGCTTTTGGTGACAAGCCGAATTTCTTCAGCCTCCTGAGGTTGAAGAGGCGCTGCTGCGCCTTCTTCACGATGCTGTCTGTGTGGGTGGACCGATTCAGTTTGTCTGTGATGTGTACGCCGAGGAACTTAAAACTTACTACCCTCTCCACTACTGTTCCATCAATGTGGATAGGGGGGTGTTCCCTCTGCTGTTTCCTGAAGTCCACAATCATCTCAGGTTATTTTCCTGACACCACACTCCGAGGGCCCTCACCTCCTCCCTGTAGGCCGTCTCGTCGTTGTTGGTAATCAAGCCTACCACTGTTGTGTCGTCCGCAAACTTGATGATTGAGTTGGAGGCGTGCGTGGCCACGCAGTCGTGGGTGAACAGGGAGTACAGGAGAGGGCTCAGAACGCACCCTTGTGGGGCCCCAGTGTTGAGGATCAGCGGGGTGGAAATGTTGTTGCCTACCCTCACCACCTGGGGGCGGCCCGTCAGGAAGTCCAGTACCCAGTTGCACAGGGCGGGGTCGAGACCCAGGGTCTCGAGCTTGATGACGAGCTTGGAGGGCACTATGGTGTTAAATGCCGAGCTGTAGTCGATGAACAGCATTCTCACATAGGTATTCCTCTTGTCCAGATGGGTTAGGGCAGTGTGCAGTGTGATTGAGATTGCATCGTCTGTGGACCTATTTGGGCGGTAAGCAAATTGGAGTGGGTCTAGGGTGTCAGGTAGGGTGGAGGTGATATGGTCCTTGACTAGTCTCTCAAAGCACTTCATGATGACGGAAGTGAGTGCTACGGGGCGGTAGTCGTTTAGTTCAGTTACCTTAGCTTTCTTGGGAACAGGAACAATGGTGGCCCTCTTGAAGCATGTGGGAACAACAGACTGGGATAGGGATCGATTGAATATGTCCGTAAACACACCAGCCAGCTGGTCTGCGCATGCTCTGAGGGCGCGGCTGGGGATGCCGTCTGGGCCTGCAGTCTTGCGAGGGTTGACACGTTTAAATGTTTTCCTCACGTCGGCTGCAGTGAAGGAGAGTCCGCATGTTTTAGTTGCGGGCCGTGTCAGTGGCACTGTATTGTCCTCAAAGCGGGCAAAAAAGTTATTTAGTCTGCCTGGGAGCAAGACATCTTGGTCCGTGACTGGGCTGGTTTTCTTTTTGTAATCCGTGATTGACTGTAGACCCTGCCACATACCTCTTGTGTCTGAGCCGTTGAATTGAGATTCTACTTTGTCTCTATACTGACGCTTAGCTTGTTTGATTGCCTTGCGGAGGGAATAGTAACACTGTTTGTATTCGGTCATGTTTCCGGTCACCTTGCCCTGATTAAAAGCAGTGGTTCGGGCTTTCAGTTTCACGCGAATGCTGCCATCAATCCACGGTTTCTGGTTTGGGAATGTTTTAATCGTTGCTATGGGAACGACATCTTCAACGCACGTTCTAATGAACTCGCTCACCGAATCAGCGTATTCGTCAATGTTGTTGTCTGACGCAATACGAAACATATAGCAAGGAGGAGGGGTGGATTTGATATATGCCTGTTGATATGAGGATTTGTTTTATGGTTCTGAGTTTGAGAAAAGAACATAGTTTAGGAGACAAAGCTGAATGCTAAATTATGGCAAATGCTGTCTGGCTATGTGTGTCTTTGCTATAAAGGATCTCAGTTGCAATGTGTAAGGGACTCTCAGAGAATTCATTTATAGACACTGAATTGATCTGAGAGTCACAGGGTTGTGATGGAGCTCATATAATTAAAGATGGACTTTATGATAACTCTGACTTGTGTGTGGTTTGCTCTCATGATTTGGTAAATACAGGAAATTTCCACGACATTTGGCGACGAGGAGGCGATGTGAATCTTCACTCGGTGACCGTTCCTGATGATCTAGGTAAATAAATCGTGCACGAGGGATCCCCTAAACTTGGGATCTTAGGGAAACCACACTTCGGGAACGAAGCAGATGGACCAACCTTTGATCTGAGAGGAAGCGAGCTGAGTGGATACCACATCTCGAACTGAGTTTAAAAAAAAAAGGTGAGCGAACCACACACAGATTTGAAGTCAAGTTTTTTAATTAAGCCTGTTACGTATATTCTGAGCGTGAATTCCTTTGTAAGGAAGGCACCTTGGCGGCGTAAGCAGGGCCGAGTCAGGGGAGAGTAATCTGAGGGTTTGTGGACTCAAAAGATGCTCTGCCACTGTCCGGTTGCAAGTGACCAAGAGCCGTCCTGACACTGAATTGATCACAGTGGGGATTGGTGCGGTCTGTCGGGGTGAGGGGCCAAGAGGACTGTGTATTCTAGGTGAAAACACGGCACTTGGTGAAACCCTATTGGAAGAAGGACCTCATTCTGTGCGTCTGTGTGATTGTCTAAGTGACCCTCAGAGGTGGTGAATTCCAATTATTTTAAATGTGCTAGCCAGGTATGCCCTGGGCTACTCTGTGTGAGTATTTTGTTATGGGATCACTAGGTAATAGTTGTCGGACCGTTCTGTGTGAGCGGGGTAGGGTTAACTCTGTGTGAGTACCTTTCAAGTATGTTCTGATGTTCTGTGTGGACATCTGACCAGTTCTGTGTGAACATCTGACCAATCCTGTGTGGGTGATCCTTAAAGTTCTGTGTGAGTACCTAAGATTTCTTAATTTTTATATGGATTCTGTGAATTATTTGAAATTATGATAAATTCTATGTGTGTATAATCAATTACTAGAGATTTGTATAAAGTAATGCTGAGAATGATTAGATACAATTTAAACCACCCATTCGTAGACGTACGTAGGTTTTGAGTTGGTATCTTAAATGGATAATTTGATAAAGATGAGGTTTTAAGCACTATTAAAATAGTCTACAAAATCTGGGAAATTGAGCTCTAGAAACTGATTAGAGTGTGTCCACTTTTGGTTATCTTACCCTAACGATGTAACTATAAAACGCATATAGTTGGATTGTCTCCGTCTGGGTGAAACATTTGAAATTTAAGTGCCCTTAAGGTCTGAACATGTTATATTTTTTCTTCCCAGTATGAGAGAAGTTGCGGGATTTATTGAATAAACTGAATAAAGTTAGAGAGAATTAAGAGGTAATCTCGATGTAATTTATAATGTCGTACAAAGCCTAAGGTTTTCCATCAAACTAATTATCATTGCGTGATTAATGTGATGTAGTAAAGTAATTTAAATACGTTGCATAAGTAAACATAATCTACTTTTATTAAAAGGCGCAATATCTGTTTCCTAGTCATTTACTGTCGATTTTATTCTTTGATTGCTAATCTATTCATTTGGAATTTGAGAATCATAGCTGGAGTAACGTTTGTACTATTAAAATTGGCGATAGTGACGTGTCTTGATTTTACTTCTAAAGTGGGTTTATTTGCGGAGAATCTTAGTCATTTAATATAGTGGTTCAGTGGTAGAATTCTCACCTGCCACGCCGGGTTCCGTTCCCAGTCAATGCGTTTTCTGAGTTTTTGATTGTAAATAATCTTTTTGTATGTTTTGCCTGGAAAGTTATGGTCGCTAGTGTTTGTATAAGATATAAACTGAACGTTTTAATAGCTTGTCTGGTTCAAATTGATAGAAGGGATAAATTGAACGTTTTCAATAGATTGTTTAGGTTAAATTTATAGACTAATTAAACTTAAAATAATAACGAAGCGAATTCTGATGCAAGACGATGTCTGTTCCCTAAATTATCTGCTGGAATAATGTATTGAGAATTGAGTCGTATGTAAATTACTGTATCAATAGAGAAGACAGTTACCTAAGTTAAAGAAATTCTGAATAATAGTGGAGAGATGATGGCGATAGGAAGTGATTACCGAAATGATTTTCATTCTTATAGATTGACTGACGCATGTTATAATTTTGGTGCTGCTGGTGTGTTATTTTTAAAGAAATAGGATACATTTCATAAGTGTGAAGAGCAAAGAGAAGAGGAAATTATAAAGTTGGGTTTTAAATCTTACATAGAGGTAAGGAAAAACGTTGAAATGAGAGGGGTTATATATTTTTGCCCAATGGGAAAAAATAAATTATGGAAGAGAGTTAGTTGCTATGTTGGCTACTAATTGTCAGGGTAAGTTGCTGGAGGCAGGTAGATTGTTGTAGACAAACGTAAATTTGCGTTATTACTTTGAATGTACAATAACCTTACTCTAATTGATTTGACCGTTGTTCAGGTACACTCTTTTTCTGTATTTCTAGCAGTACAATTTTGATTGCGATATGTTGATTGGGTTTTATTTGGCTGTAAGAAAGAGAGATCTGAAAGTTGTGAGTGAGTAAGACATTGTGAGAATGGATTCTGATGGTTATTGATTCTTGGTTTGATTGGTTAAGTAACACCAGTTAATTTGAGCAGGAAAGTTCATGTAGTCTAACATTATAGTATGTTTCCATTATGTGGAACAATGTCAGGTCATTAAAGGTGATTGCTGGATTGAGTAGTATGAGAGCCTGTTGGCAGAAGACTGAATGGGTATGAATGTTGAAAAGCAAGATTGGGCCAAACTAGTAAACTAGTATGTTAAGTGGGGGAGTATCATAGATTTTAATTATAGTGTTGTTACCGCAATAGTCAAAACAATTTCATATGTTTTGCGAAATTAGCTAGGTTGAATTTGGTTATTTGAGTTCCTTTATTATTTGCTTTTTAAAAGAAAGGTTGGAATCAAGTATGATGCCTTGGCACTTAAAATCAGATACCACCAGGAGCTTTTTCCATCAGTAGTTGTTTTTTGAGGAACATGCAGACTGTGTTTTATTTTATTGAGATGTAAACATGAGTCTCTGAGCAATTTTGTCATCTGAACCATTATAGTAGTGAGTTCTTGTGTAGTTTGTTATTTGCATGAATTTATCACTGTATCATCTGCATACATTGGAACTTCAGATCCTGTACAGAGTAAAGGAAGATCATTAATGGATGTGCTGAACAGTATTGACCTTTGGGGAATGAAAGTTTTGTGGATATGAGTGGGAAAAAATAATACGTTTGTTTTGATTTTTACGCTGATGAGACAGCGCCGACTTTTGAAATATTTTAGATTTGCCTGTCACCACGCCGCTTGGTCCTGTTGTGGTGAGGGATTCTGTCACGGCTTTCTTCCTGGGAAGGAGAGGAGGACCAAAATGCAGCGTGGTTATAGTTCATAGTTCATGGTTCTTTAAACATGAACAAACTACAAAACAAAAAACGTGAAAACCGTAACAGTCCTAACTGGTACATAAAACACAAAGACAGGAAACAATCACCCACAAAATACCCAAAGAATATGGCTGCCTAAATATGGTTCCCAATCAGAGACAACAATAAACACCTGCCTCTGATTGAGAACCAATCTAGGCAACCATAGACTTACCTAGACACCTAAACTGAACACAACCCCATAAATCTACAAAAAACCCTAGACAAGACAAAACACATAAATCACCCATGTCACACCCTGGCCTAACTAAAATAATAAAGAAAACAAAGATAACTAAGGCCAGGGTGTGACATTCAGCTCCTACCTGTTCACCAACCGCGCTACACCTTAACTCCATTCTCAGGAACACACCTGAATCCATGCCGCATCGACAGCGTCTCCTCCGCGCTAGGCTGAGAAGCCATCAGGCACACCACACCTTCCAAACCCCACTCTGTCCTCTTCCACCCTACCTTTGAAAAAACTGTGGATACCGCTAAAACAAATATTGCATTAACCCTCCAACATAGAAAATGACATGTAAAGAAAATAATCAAGAAAGTTAGTTAGGATAGAGCCCTCCACACCAAACACTCAAACTCCCAAAAACTCCCAGCATGCATTGCAAGAGAGAGAGAGAGAGAGAGAGAGAGAGAGAGAGAGAGAGGAGTGTGAGCGAGGCAGATGGACAGATGGGGATAGAGAGAGCGAGAGAGGTCATCTAATGAGCAGGAACCCAGACTTCATCAAAGAAATTGGAAATATAGACATTGTCATCTTACAAGAAACATGGTCTAAAGGACACGGACCAACTGGCTTCCCTCTAGGTTACAGAGAGAGCTGGTAGTCCCATCCACCAAACTACCAGGTGTGAAACAGGGAAGAGACTCAGGGGGTATGCTAATTTGGTCTAGAGCAGACCTAACCTACTCTGTTAAATTAGTCAAAACAGGAACATTTTACATCTGGCTAGAAATTAATAAGGAAATTATCTCAACAAAGAAAAATGTCCTCAAGTGTGCTACCTATATCCACCCAATAGAATCCCATACTTTAACTAGGACAGCTCCTCCATCCTAGAAGGGAGATCAACCATTTCCAGGCCCAGGGACATGTGCTACTCTGTGGCGAAATGCCAGACCTGAACAATAACCTGACACTCTCAGCACACAGGGGAACAATCACCTACCTGGAGGTGACAGTATTCCCTCCCAAATATGCCCCCCTAGACACAACTATGACAACACAACCAACAAAAATGTCTCATAACTCCTGCAGTTCTGTCGCACGCTGGGTTTGTACATCGCACGCTTCAAGGAAACTCCTATGGTAGGTACACCTACAGCTCAACCCAAAGTCTCTCAGAGCATTCACAGTCAGCCCACTAACACCCATATCAGATAACAGCAAAATCACAGTCTACTGGACCTGAACAGAGCAATACTCAATCATGAGCCATCAACGCCAAAGGAACTGCACAATTTTAAGAAATGCTATAGATGTAAGGAATGTTGTGCAGAAACCTACCAAAAAATAATTAGGCAACAACAAATTAAATCCCTTTTAGACAACTTCCATTACTATAATAGTGAAGGTGTAAACTTGGCAGTAGAAAGCCGGAACAGTATATTTCACCTTTCAGCTTCTCTATCAAATAAAACAATTCCAAGCAGACAACCTAAGAAAATTAACAACAATGACAAATTGTTTGATGAATCATTTTTTAAAAACTAAAAGAAATTGAGAACTCTATCCAACAGGTCAGCACCTCAGGAGTAAATGTCAGTTGGCTTTTCATAGCCGATCATTAAGAGTATCTCTACCGCTCCTGCTGTCTCTAGAGAGTGGAAAACAGCAGGTCTGGGACAGGTAGCACGTCCGGTGAACAGGTAAGGGTTCCATAGCTACAGGCAGAACAGTTGAAACTGGAGCAGCAGCACGGCCAGGTGGACTGGGGACAGCAAGGAGGCATCAGGCCAGGTAGTCCTGAGGCATGGTCCTAGGGAGAGAGAGAGAGAAAGAAAGAAAGAAAGCGAATTAGAGAGAGCATACTTAAAGACTGGAGAAATACTCCAGATATAACAGACTGACCCTAGCCCCCCGACACATAAACTACTGCAGCATAAATACTGCAGGCTGATAAATTAAATAAATAAATGGGTGAAATACAACAGTGTGCAATCTCAGCACCAAGATGTGTGACCTATTGCAACAAGAAAAGCGCAACCAATGAAGAACAAACACCATTGTAAATACAACCCATGTATACATTTACCATAATTTCCGGACTATAAGCCGCTACTTTATTCCCACACTTTGAACCTCGCGGTTTATACAATGACGTGGCTAATTTATGGATTTGTCCTGCTTTCGCAAGATTCATGCCGCCGCCAAAAAACTGAACACCGTCACATAATGTGACGTAAATCGAGCGCGCTCAAACTTCTCATCATTCTGATTACGGTAGTAATTTTGTCACCCTCATCATGGCAAAGACACGGAGAAATGCATATGATGCAGCTTTCAAGTTGAAGGCGATCGATCTGGCTGTTGGAAAAGGAAATAGAGCTGCTGCATGGGAGCTTGGCCTTAATGAGTCGATTATAAGACTTTGTAAACAGCAGCGTGAGGAACTGACTCGTGAACTGTGCAAAAAGACAACAAACCTTTCAGAGGGAAGAAAGGCAGATGGCCCAAAGTATTTGCAGCCACTCGACATCAGTGTAAATCGTGCATTTAAGGTGGCGCTCCGTGTTCAGTGGGAGGCTTGGATGACAAGTGGGGAGAAATCCTTCATTAAAACGGGCCGCAAGCGAAGAGCAACTTATGGTCAAGTCTGCCAGTGGGTCCTGACAGCGTGGAGCATTGTCAAAAAATCCACAATCATCAATGGGTTTCGAAAGGCTGGACTGCTGCGTGTTGAAGGGGCAGCATGAGCTCAGCGGGGTATTTGCCTCCGGATGAAAGTGACGAGAGCGACAATGAAAACGATCCAACATCGGATGAAGTAATTCTGAGGCTATTCAACTCCAACACCGAAGGAGATGACTTCAGTGGTTTCAGTGCACAGGAGGAGGCTTGGTAGGCTACTGTTTTAATTTTTGTTACAAGCCGTGTTTCGCTAAAGCCTATTTATTTTTGTTTACAAGCCGTGTTTCGTTTAAAGGCTGTGTAAAGTTCATTTGTTTCAATGTACCGGTAGGCACCTGCGGCTTATAGACATGTGCGGCTTATTTATGTACAAAATACATATTTTTTTATAATTCCGTGGGTGCGGTTTATATTCAGGTGCGCTTAATAGTCCAGCAATTACGGTATGTATTTTCCCTTTTGTACTTTAGCTGTTTGCACATCGTTACAACACTGTATTTAGACATTATATGACATTTGAAATGTCTCTATTATTTTGGAACTTCTGTGAGTGTAACATTTATTGCTCACTTCTATTGTTTATTTCCCTTTTGTTTATACATAGCCTTGGCAATGTAAACATATGTGACTCGATTTAGGAAACTAGGTGTATGTCGCGTGTCACTACTTCACAGAAGACTTTTGAACGTAAACTTTTGTTTTTTTGGCACAAATTGTTTTTTGGCAGAAATTCCTTCTGGAACATGTGAACTTTCATGTGACTTATTTACAAATGTTTATGCCATCTGTAAATACCAATAAAATTGTTAAATTACAAGCCTAGTTGGTTTAGCAACCTTCACGCTAGCCATGATTGACTGAGATAATGAGTGGGTTGGACATGCCGACAGATGAGTTCGAATTGGTCTGCCATGTAGCATGATGTAGCATGATTCTGTCTATTTGAGCTGGTCAGTATGTGTAGATAATCCTGTCTAACGTTGGTTTAAAAATATATATATTGCATAGTAGAACGGCATAAGTGTTGTTCTCTACTTTCTGGCGTACCGAGTTTAGAATATGATAGCTAAGGAGATGGAGAAAACACCTGTCTCCGGATGACATCTTCAAACAAAGGGCAACCATGGCATCTGTAACAGAGACGGAGAAGTGTCCATCCATGTATACGGGTAAAATAGTCTAGCTAGCTACATTTTCAGATATTACACGTTCTACTTTTGTCAGAAAGTTGTTTTCATTTCAAGTTAAAGTGTACTGTTAGCTAGCTGACTGGCTCGCTAGCTAACGTTACGTCTATGATCTGTGTAGTAATATTATTCGTATCTCAGAGCCATTTGCTTTGCTAGTTATAGCCTAATGTTAGCTAGCTAACACTGAACCTGGTTGGTTAGCTACCTGCAGATTCATGCAGAGTAGTAACATGGGTTGGGATGATGGATAATTGTTTAGCTAGCTAGCTACATGTCTTAACAAAAGACTCCACCGTGCAAGTAACCATTTCAATAGAATGTTAATGATGTCACTGCGACAACTGTTGATAGATGTAGCTGGTAAATTCGCTCTGGCTATCTACTCCGATTTCAGAGCACTCTCGTGTGAGTGTGCCAGATTGCAGAACAACCTGGAAATTTAAGAACGCTCAACACCTGTTGAATATGGCCAGTGTCAGTAAACGTTTTAATAAAAAGAGTAAATTGTTGCCAGTAGCACAGTTGCAGTTACCAACGCTCTGGATAACATTTAAACAGCCTAACCAGCTCTGCTAGGTTGAGTAAAATTGTCAGAGTGAGCTGTTCTCTCATTTGTGTCTGGAAATAGCTAGCAAGCTAGCCAACTTTAGCAAGTTAGCTTGGGTGCTTGATTGCTGTTAGGACAGAACGCTGGGATCAACTCTTAAAGAGATGGGTGGGTCTAAAGCTTAAGATGATGTGAACGATGCTAAATGGGTGTAGACGAAAAAGGGCTCTCCAGTAGGTATACCAAAACTTTAACCTGTTGCTTCTACTCGGGACGCTTGCGTCCCAACTAGAGCTCTGGAAATGCAAATGCGCTACGCTAAATGCTAATAGTATTAGTTAAAACTCAAAAGTTCATTAAAATACACATGCAGGGTATCGAATTAAAGCTACACTCGTTGTGAATCCAGGCAACAAGTCAGATTTTTAAAATGCTTTTCGGCGAAAGCATGAGAAGCTATTATCTGATAGCATGCAACACCCCAAAAGACCCACAGGGGACGTAAACAAAATAATTAGCATTTCGGCGTTACACAAACCGCACAATAAAATAGAAAACATTCATTACCTTTCACCATCTTCTTTGTTGGCACTCCTAGATGTCCCATAAACACTATTTGGGTCTTTATTTCGATTAAATCGGTCCATATAAAGCCTAGATATCGTTATATGTAGACTGTGTGATAAACGAAAAAAACATTGTTTCAAAACGTAACGTCATTTTTTAAAATTCAAAAAGTCGACGATAAACTTTCACAAAACACTTCGAAATACGTTTGTAATGCAACTTTAGGTATTAGTAAACGTTAATAAGCGATAAAATTCATCAGGAGGCGATGTAAAGATCATTAGCTGTCCGTCTGGAAAAATGTCCGGCTAGAAACTCAACGAAAATATCCGGTCCTAGACCGGAGGAGATACGGTGTCCTGTATGTGTTTGACCAAGAAAAAACTTGAAGGGAAATGACAAGACTCTAGACACCGTGTGGAAGCTGTAGGTACTGCAACCTCAGTCAATTAATTGTGGTTCACGTTTATCAATAGTTCAAGTAGCGCATGGATATATTTTCCCATTTTCAGTGATCAGTTTTTCCTGTGCTTTTCGATGTAAATGCCGTTCTGGTAAAGCCACAGCAGTGATTTAACCAGTTTTTTAAACGTCTGAGTGTTTTCTATCCACACAGACTAAGCAAATGCATATACTATATTCCTGGCATGACTAGCAGGGCGCTGAAATGTTGCGCGATTTTTAACAGCATGTTCAAAAAAGTAGAGGGTCGACTTAAGAGGTTAAAGGCCATGTTCTCAAAAGTGTGGTTACAAGTTTTTCAACTTTCAAAGCAGAATTACTTTCCCATTGTTCCTCAACTGTAGTGTATGATATACAATTTTCTAGCTTTGAGTCTCTACTTTTGTCATTTCAAATTTTGCTACATAAGACCGAATGGAGCCGGTCGGTCACATATGTTTCCCATGCCAATAAAGCTCCTTGAATTGAAATGAAATTGAAGGAGAGAAAGAGACAGAGAGACAGAGAGAGAAAGACAAGGAAAGAGGAAGAGGAAAAGGGCAGGGAGACAGAGGGACACAGAAGGAGCAAGAGAGAGCAAGAGTGGGGACAGAGGGAGAGGGAGAGAGAGAAAAGAAAGTTGAGGAAGAGACACAGGAGAGCGAGACAGGTAGAGAGAATGCAGAGCGAAGTAAGGAGAGAAATAAAGTAAAAGAATTTCAAGCAAGAGACGAAGAAGAGGGAGAGAAAAAAAAGGACAGAGAAAAATATGGAGAGAGGGGAGCGCAGCCGATCGATTCCACTGTGACGAAATACCAAATGAATGTTTCTTAATTCTAATTCAGGGCCGTTGTCATGGTGTGGTGCTTTTCTACTGCAGCATATGGCCGCACTTGATCAAGCTAACGATCTCACTCAACAAGCTCATTATTCTCCCTAATTTATGCTCCTGGAGAGACTCCTGTTTGGGGCCAGACAATAAGCAGCAAAACAAAACAAGATGAATTTTGAAGTGACCAATAAACACAACAAAACCAAATCACTCTATTTGATGGCCTACCTTATGAACTGCTTGTGAAGCACTACTAAATCATTTTCCAGTGGAGGCTCCTCAGATAAATAAGGGGAGGACCATCCTACTCTGAAAATAATCATAATAATCAAACAAAAAAAATGTTTATAGATAAAACTATACTAAATATATCCACGTCACCAAATACCTGATTAAAACACACTCTTTTGCAGTGAAGGTCTACAGTGACCTCAACAGCATTCTGTAGGGTAGCACCATGGAGTAGCCAGAGACAGCTATTTTCCGTCCTCCTCTGGCTACATTGACTTCAATAATAAACCTACTGTAGGAAGATTGTGCTGCTGACCCCCTTCCATAGACTACATGTTAATTATGACAACATCCGGAGGACGTCCTCCAACCAATCAAAGCTTGTTTGAACTAATCAAAGGATCAGAGAATGAACCTAGTACTACGCATGTGTAATTTAGAAGCTTGGTGAGTTGGTGACATAAATGGAAAGATTGAGATTCAGATCGTGAAAAGGGATAGTTGAGCATTTTTAGGATATTATTCACTTCAAATTAATGTAGTTTCTTCAAACTAAAGGAGACGGAGAAGGAAGATTATATATTGTTTTTTTGGTTTCAGAAGTTTATCTTGTGTTGAGTGCAATTTGTGTTGCTATCTTCAGTAGCAAGTAGCTAGCTGTTTTCCCTACCAGAATGGCTAATGCTGTGAGTTATGTTGTCCAATCATAGTTGTTATCTCTGAGTCTGTGTAGAGCAACCCTCTCATTCCCATTCTCCCTAGTATTTGACTATAAAGGTCAGTTTAGTAAAAAATAGACAGTTTGCCATATCTGTGCGTTTCGCACCAATACCGTGGGTCTACCGTCCTCCTAAATTGTTCAAGTCAACAGCCGCCACTGGTGTGATCATCATTAGTATCATTAGTAAAGCACACACACACACACACACACACACACATACACATACACATACACATACACACACCTCATCTCTCTTTCTCGCCCCCTTTTTCTCTCTAATCTGTGTGGATTACGACTGTTCTCCACCTGTCGGCTACTATCACCCAATGCAGTAGTCCAGGAAAAGTTTCAGGAGAAATTAATTTCAGATTTTTTAAAAAGGAGGATAAAAAGTATTTTTCCTCACACCGTCAGTCATAGAGGAAGAGTAGAGGGAAGGGGCGGAATGGGACAGGGATGGGATAGAAATGAGTTCGTCAGGGTGGAGAGGAAAGGTATAAGGCAGACGCACACTTAAAAAGAAATACATTAATTTAGCCAGAGTATGTTGTCAGATGTGGCGTGGTTTTACCGCAGGAGGGGAGAAGATTATAGCCTTTATGTTGGATCTCTCGCTGTGTGTCGCGCCACAAATGGGATTTTACACCATTTCCTCTATTTCACAGATGCTGCATTTGAGCAACATTGTAGCACAGCAAAGGCAGAGGTAGATAAACAGCCAAGTGTTTGGAGGTTGTTTGGGGTTATGTTTCGGTATCATTTCATTTTTTATTTGATTTAACCTTTATTTTGACAGGGAGTCATGCTGAGACCAAGGTCTCTAACAGATGAGCTTACTTTGAGCTACCTGTGTATAATGCATTATATACAGGTAGTACAAAGAAGGTGATACCAAAGATCTCCCTTTCTTGTTCATGGAGAAAGCTCCATTATGGGAATCAATCCCTTAACTCTGGATTTTCAAGCACCATGTTTCAATCAACTGAGTTTATCGAACTACACAATGTTTGTGTCAAGTAGGGCTGTGTCGGTCATAACATTTTGTCAGCCAGTGATCGTCAAGCAAATAACTGCCAGTCTCATAGTAATTGAACGTTAATGAATATAAACACATGTATCATCTCCTGGCTTCCACAGATACAATCCACTGATGCAAACCTTTGTAACATACATTTTAAAAAGTGTAATAAATCCATGTAATGTAGCCTACACCATCACAATAAATCCATTATCAGGTCTAAAGAAACATGATGTAAAAAATGTTTAGTCTATTTCAAGAAGAACAGAATAGCATACTCTGAGTTGTCCTTATGTTAGGTCCTGATCTGGCTATGTCGTATGGCTGTGTGCTACACTAGGTCATTTAGCAGACAAGATTTGCTTAGAAATCTGTGGCATTATTTTATATTGTTTTATAGTATGAACAATACAATTGAACTTAGCTCAATAAAATACCAAGGAAGTTTTCTCCAATTCATTTCTGAGCGAGTGCACGCATGAGGCTATTCTGTGTTGAACGGTGAACAAAGAAACAGGTCCTCCTATACGCTTCATTTGGAGTTTTTTATGCAACTTTAGTTGTGATACAAACGTTGGACTATATGTTTAGATATATACGTTTTTATCCCATCGTCTTAACCCCACTGAGAGGAACTACATTTACATTTACATTTAAGTCATTTAGCAGACGCTCTTATACAGAGCGACTTACACGTAGGAAATCGAGAACTACTCGCTGGACTCGCGATCAAGATGCCATTGGAGGAGTGAAGGCACTGGTTAGAGGGGGCGGAACATCCATTCATAGTATGGACTGATCACAAGAACCTGGAATATCTACCCACCGCCAAGCGCCTCAACTTTAGGCTAGTGTGATGGGCCTTGCTTTTCACTTGGTTCAACCATCTCCTACCACCCAGGGTCCTAGAATGTGAAGCCGGATGCGCTCTCACACCCCTCTAGCCCCTCTAGCCCCACTGCTACACCGCCAGACCCCTTGACCATCCTCCCTACCTCTTGTCTAGCGGCTGCACTCATCTGGGGTACAGAGAACCAGGTCCGTGTGGTGCAGCGGAGGAGGGGGGTGGATAGGTTTTCCAATGCCGCCCATTTCATTCTCCTTCCCAAAGAGACAGCCCAGCTCATGGTGCAGCACGTCTTCCGGATCCATGGACTTCCAGTGGACATGGTCTCTGATCGCGATCCTCAGTTCTTGCCCCGGCATTCTGCATACTCATTGGGTGGTCGGGCAGCCTGTTTTGACCCCAAGTCCAGCTGCCTGTTGGAGCAAGCCAATCAAGTCTTTGTTGCCTCATCTCCGACAACCCCAACACCTGGAGCCAGAAACTTGTGTGGGTTGATTTCGCCCAGAACACCCTCCCTGCTCGACCACTGGTCTCTCGCCTTTCAAGTGTTCCATGGGATATCAGCCCCTGCTCTTCCCTAAGAAAGAGGAAGATGTCAGCATACCCTCAGCCCAGATGCTCATCCACCGCTGTCGCCATACCTGGAAGAGAACCTGGTCCACTCTTCTCAAGACCACCTCCAGTTATCGGCGACAGGTGGACCATTACCGGACGACAGCTCCCCGGGATCGTCTTGGGCAGAGGGTATGGCTGTCCACTCAATACCTGCCCCACTGGGTGGTGTCTCGTAAACGTTCCTGCCTTTTCATCAGCCCTTTCCCCATTTCTAAAATCCTTAGCCCCTCTGCTGTTCATCTTCTGTTGCCTGCACCCTCCGTATACATCCCACCTTTCATGTACCTAGAATTAAACCCCTGTCTCACAGCCTTTTGCCTGCCTTAACTACTATTTTGCCTGCCCCTTGTACTATAATAAACTCTGAGACTCGTACTATCGGCCTCCTTTGTCTGCATCTGCCTCTTAGCCTGAGTCCTGATAGAGTCCTGATAAGTAGGCTATAAACACAAATTTTCCGAAATGAAATCAATTCTGCCAATCAAAAACACCATTCTCAAAAGTGACCATAAATGTGTTTATGCATGTAATGCTTTATTGTTAAGCTGCATTTTTATGGTAAAAATGATCTTCCCGAAACGTGAAACTCACACAGCCCTAGTTTGCCAGATAGACTCTTTCATTGGCAAGATAAGCAAACTTAGGGATGACATGTGTCATGACGTTGGCCTGGGGGATAGTTTTATGACATATATGTCATTTATGTCATAAATACCTCTTCGCCCCTTTTTCCTCTCTCTACCCTACTGAGGTTACATTTGCAAAACCCTTGGTTAACATAGAGATTCTGGGAACATCAGAAGTTGGGGGGAAATTAACTATATTCTGGTAATCTGACCAATTGAACATATGCGGTGGTACTTAACCTGTTGCTTCTACTCGGGACGCTTGCGTCCCAACTAGAGCTCTGGAAATGCAAATGCGCTACGCTAAATGCTAATAGTATTAGTTAAAACTCAAAAGTTCATTAAAATACACATGCAGGGTATCGAATTAAAGCTACACTCGTTGTGAATCCAGGCAACAAGTCAGATTTTTAAAATGCTTTTCGGCGAAAGCATGAGAAGCTATTATCTGATAGCATGCAACACCCCAAAAGACCCACAGGGGACGTAAACAAAATAATTAGCATTTCGGCGTTACACAAACCGCACAATAAAATAGAAAACATTCATTACCTTTCACCATCTTCTTTGTTGGCACTCCTAGATGTCCCATAAACACTATTCGGGTCTTTATTTCGATTAAATCGGTCCATATAAAGCCTAGATATCGTTATATGTAGACTGCGTGATAAACGAAAAAAACATTGTTTCAAAACGTAACGTCATTTTTTAAAATTCAAAAAGTCGACGATAAACTTTCACAAAACACTTCGAAATATGTTTGTAATGCAACTTTAGGTATTAGTAAACGTTAATAAGCGATAAAATTCATCAGGAGGCGATGTAAAGATCATTAGCTGTCCGTCTGGAAAAATGTCCGGCTAGAAACTCAACGAAAATATCCGGTCCTAGACCGGATTAGATACTGTGTCCTGTATGTGTTTGACCAAGAAAAACTCGAAGGAAATGACAAGACTCTAGACACCCTGTGGAAGCTGTAGGTACTGCAACCTCAGTCAATTAATTGTGGTTCACGTTTATCAATGGGTTCAAGTAGCGCATGGATATATTTTCCCCATTTTCAGTGATCAGTTTTTCCTGTGCTTTTCGATGTAAATGCCGTTCTGGTAAAGCCACAGCAGTGAGTTAACCAGTTTTTTAAACGTCTGAGTGTTTTCTATCCACACAGACTAAGCAAATGCATATACCATATTCCTGGCATGAGTAGCAGGGCGCTGAAATGTTGCGCGATTTTTAACAGAATGTTCAAAAAAGTAGAGGGTCGACTGAAGAGGTTAATGAATATGATGTCAGTTCGGTTGTCATCTGAGACATTCTCATCAATGATAAGATGACGTAAACTCTACAGTGGAAAGTCTACACATCAGAGTTATCGGATTCACATGGAATTGTTGTTCCAATTTAAATGTTTGAATATTAAATTATTCGTGATGGGATGAAATGTGATTTTAGCTTCTAAAATGTGAGATTTGGGTTTTCATAAGATAGGGCTCTGCTCAATCAGTGGCCCGCCCCTGTGAAGGGACATGAGCTATAAAACTTTTCAAACACGCCCTCCTCCTCCCTTCCAATATAAGCCCTTGACAACAATATATCCTGCTGTTCCGAGGACGTGAGGACGACGGTCCTATGTCAGAATGGTTTTGATAATAACTACAGAACGAAGCCAACATCAGCGTGAGCTTTGGTTGCGAATGGTATGAACTTTGAACTCTTATTCACTACAGCAGTGAAACCTCCTAGTCGTTGAGTTAGCAACAGCAGATGCAAACGAGGGTTAGGAAAGAACCGACAGAGTATCCCGCCTACCACATAATGATGTTACGACAATGTATCCAATTGACCAGCAGAGACATTCTTCAAAGGTCGGTAATTTAAAGGACGGTAATTTAGAATGCATAAGATACTGTATTTACGGTAGCACAGCTTCTCCCTGTGTTCCTCAGTCTTCCCGCTCTTTCACTCAAACCCAGCCCTTTTCCTTTGTGTAACAAGCCGTCATATCTGTTCCGCCCGCCAGGGACGTTTTCCTTTATGACGTAATTTGTAATCAAGTTATGATTTATTTATGTGTATGTGTAATTCTGTGTGATTAGTTAGGTATTTAGTAAATAAATAATTAAACCCAATTTTGTATTGCTGATTCAAATTGTTAGCCAGGGTTCGTGCAGATAACCAAGAATTTACAACTTTCAGATGAGACTGAATTAAGATGACGATTAATATTGACTGCTATTGATGTAAAATATTACTAGGTCTTTAAGAGTTTATTCGGAAGACAACAGCTCTATAAATATTATTTCGTGGTGCCCGACTCTCTAGTTAATTACATTTACATGATTAGCTCAATCAGGTAATATTAAATACGGAGAAATTATTTTATAGAATAGCATGTCATATCACTTAATCCGGCATAGCCAAAGACACGACACATGCCAGCAACAAAAGCAGACACTACACAACCAAGTATATCGGACCAAATTATGGAAAACAGGAATTGTACTTTTGAATTCCGTAAAGTCAGTGTGGAACAGGTGATAAAATGATTGTTGTCTATCAAGAATGACAAGCTACCAGGGTCTGACAATCTAGATGGAAAATTACTGAGGATAATTGCAGACGATATTGCCACTCCTATTTGCCACATCTTCAATTTAAGCCTACTAGAGAGTGTGTGCCCTCATGCCTGGAGGGAAGCTAAAGTCATTTCGCTATCCAAGAATAGTAAAGCCCCCTTTACTGGCTCAAATAGCCGAACAATCAGCCTATTACCAACCCTTTGTAAACTTCTGGAAAACATGTGTTTGAAAAGATACAGTGCTATTTTACAGTAAAAAAATTGACAACATTTCAGCATGCTAATAGGGAAGGACGCTCAACAAGCACAGCACACACAAATAACTGATTGATGATAAAATGATCGTGGGAGCTGTCTTGTTTGTAGACTTCAGTGCAGCTTTTGACATTATCGATCATAGTCTGCTCCCTGAAAAATGTATGTGTTATGGCTTTGCACCCCCTGATATAATGTGGATAAAGAGTTACTTGTCTAGCAGAACACAGAGGGTGTTCTTTAACCTCTCTAGGCTAGGGGGAAGTATTTTCACGTCCGGATGAAAAGCGTAAACTGCCTGCTACTCAGGCACAGAAGCTAGGATATGAATGTTATCTGTAGATTTATTTAGGAAAAACAACCAATTTCTACAGACTGTTGACATCCAGTGGAAGTGGTAGGAACTGCAAGAAGGTCCCTAGAAATCTGGAATCCCAATGAAATCTCATTGAAAAGAGAGTGACCTCAAAAAAAATCTGAATGGTTTGTCCTCGGGGCTTCGCCTGCTAAATAAGTTCTGTTATACTCACAGACATGATTCAAACAGTTTTAGAAACTTCAAAGTGTTTTCTATCATAATCTAGTAATAATATGCATATCTTATCTTCTGGGGATGAGTATCAGGCAGTTGAATTTGGGCATGCGTTTCATCCGGAACTGAAAATACTGCCCCCTGTCACCAAGAAGTTAACCACACTATCAACAAGGCAGGTTCTACAGGCTCTAGTTTTGTCACACCTAGACTACTGTTCAGATGTGTGGTTAGGTGCCACAAAAAAGGACTTTTGAAAACTGCAATTGGCTCAGAACAGGGCAGCACGGCTGGCCCTTGGATGTACACAGAGATCTAATATTAATAATATGCATGTCAATATCTCCTGGCTGAAAGTGGAGGAGAGATTGACTTCATCACTACTTTTATTTATGAGAGGTATTGACAAGTTGAATGCACCAAGCTGTCTGTCTAAACTACTGGCTCACAGCTCGGACACCCATACATACCCCACAAGACATGCCACAAGAGGTTTCTTCACAGTCCCCAAGTCCAGAACAGACTATGGGAGGCACACAGTACTACATAGAGCCATAGAGATTTAAAAAACAGATGAAAAACACCTAATGGAACAGCGGGGACTGTGAAACAACATTGGCACAGACACATGCATACACACACACACACACACACGTGGATTTAGTACTATAGGTATGTGGTAGTGGTGGAGTAGGGGCCTGAGGGCACACAGTGTGTTGTGAAATCTGTGAATGTCTTGTAATTTTTTTAAATGGTATAAACTGCCTGAATTTTGCTGGACCCCAGGAAGAGTAGCTGCTGCTTTGGCAGCAACTAATGAGGATCCATAATACATACAAATACAAATGTGCTTAATTTTAAGCAGTTATTTGGCCACTTTAGTTGTGATACAAACCTCAAAATATATAGGCCGATGGGTTAGGCTACATGAGGTGTGTGACTAGGATTTGAAAAAGTTGCAAGAATAGACTGTGCTGTTTCTTCCCTTATTGCACACAATCTTGGCATCATTCACAAGTGATAATATATCATTCGCAAGTGATAATATATCATTCACAAGTGATAATATATCATTCCCAATGATAGGCTAATATTGTCACACATCAGACTATTCTTGATTTAATCTTTTGTTTACATATACCTAAACAATATGTGTTTGAATTGAGTTTTGATTTAAAATGGACCATTATCATGCACCTGTCTCAGAACATGGGCATGGGAAAGAAATACATGTCATCTATGCACTTAAACAGCGAATGGATGACACTTTCCCAGTGGTTATTGCCAGCCAGGAAGGCTATAGTCCTGTTGTAAAGAGAAGCAATGTGCTTAATATTAGGAAAGTTGAGAAATAAATATAGTAGGCCTAGCCTATAGAAAGCTGATGGGGCCCTCCTATTTTTAATAAAGGCCATCAAAACAGAGTTTTTCACACAATTGCATAGCCTATAGAAATGTTGCGCTACATGAGCTCATGGACTCTAATGAAGTGTTTGAGTATATTATTATTATATTTGCATTGATGTCAGAATGATTAGAGGGACAATAGAGTGATCAGTACCGGGCAGTTAGCAAGTTTGGTAGGCTGCTATTGACCATCAGCAGCCACATATCTTGGGGAAGCTTAGTGATTAAAAGGTCATGGAGAATTTGACAGCGGTCATGAATCATGACTGCCGATGTGGAGGTAATACGCTCACGACAACAGCCCTAGTGTCAACTCTTATTTAATACTGATTTCTAGACCTCTCTCAACCCCAAGGTTACCCTAAAACCATCCCCCAGTACCCAAAGCAAATGAGAAAATCCCTGAATTTCTTCATTTTCAATTAGATTCTCCCGTTTTTCCATGATCTTTCTGGGGTTCCTCCAGCCTGGTGTGAGTGATGGAGCAGGAATGGTATCTAGTTTTCTAGCCCATTTGGTGCCAGCAGCAGTTTGTGTAATGTTGTGTGTCTAATGTCCACAGGCAGCCATGTTCAGTAATGATGGTAAATGACCATGGTGGCCGATGATGATGATGTGTGCTATGAGGACATTTAAAGAGCCACATGGGGCAGTGGCTTCATATAGATGGAGTACTGTGGAGATATAGAGACCAAAACTGCTCCTCTACCGGAAACAGTTCTTACCCCTCCTGTCAATCCCTCTCTATCACTTCACTCTCGTTTCACCCTCTCACCCATCACAAAACACTACACTCACACCCCATCTCCCCTCTACACCTCTCCTCTAGTTATCCATCTCGAACTCAGATGACAACATCTCTGGTAATCCCTCTATCTATCAAATTTACTGATAAAATCCTTACATCAGCAGATGTCACAAAGTGCTATACAGAAACCCAGTTTAAAACCCCAAAAAGCAAGCAATGCAGATTTAGAAGCATGATGGCTAGGAAAAACTCATTTGAAAGGCAGGAACATAAGAATAATCTGAGAGAGGAACCAGGCTCTAACAGGTGGACAGTTCTCTTCTGGCTGTGCTGGGTGGAGATTATAAGAGTACATGGCCATTAAGGCCAGATTCTTCTTCAAGATGTTAAAACGTCCATAGTTGACCAGCAGGTTTGAATAATAATAGAGGGTGCAACAGGTCAGTACCTCACGAGTAAATTTCAGATTTCAAAGCCAATAATTCAGAGGCAGTCACAGCAGGTGCAGGAGAGAGAGAGAGAGAGAGAGAGAGAGAGAGAGGGGCCAGGAAGTCCTGAGGAGCAGTCCTAGGGTGAGATAATGAGAGGGAGCACACTTACATTCACATAGGACACCAGATAAGACAGGAGAATCACACCTCTCCTGTCCTCCCTCTCTCCACCTCTCCTTCCCTGCCTCTCTCCACCTCTCCTTCCCTCTCTTGACCTCTCATTCCCTAACTCTCTCCACCTCCCATTCCCTCCCTCTCTCCACCTCTCATGTCCTCCCTTTCTCCACCTCTCCTTCCCTCCCTCTCCTTCCCTCCCTTTCTCCTTCCCTCCATCTCTCCACCTCTCCTTCCTTACCTCTCTCCACCTCTCCTTCCCTCCCTCTCTCCACCTCTCCTGTCCTCCCTTTCTCCACCTCTCCTTCCCTCCCTCTCTCCTTCCCTCCCTCTCTCCACCTCTCCTTCCCTCCTTCTCTCCACCTCTCCTTCCTTACCATCTCTCCACCTCTCCATCCCTCCCTCTCTCCGTCTCTCCTGTCCTCCCTCTCTCCACCTCTCCTTCCTTCCCTCTCTCCACCTCTCCTTCCTTCCCTCTCTCCACCTCTCATTCCCTCCCTCTATCCATCTCTCATTCCCTCCCTCTCTCCATCTCTCTTTCCCTCCCTCTCAAAACTACTCCTTCCCTCCCTCTCAAAACCTCTCCTTGCCTCCCTCTCTCCTGTCCTCCCTTTCTCCACCTCTCCTTCCCTCCCTCTCTCCTTCCCTCCCTCTCTCCACCTCTCCTTCCCTCCTTCTCTCCACCTCTCCTTCCTTCCCTCTCTCCACCTCTCCTTCCTTCCCTCTCTCCACCTCTCATTCCCTCCCTCTATCCATCTCTCATTCCCTCCCTCTCTCCATCTCTCTTTCCCTCCCTCTCAAAACTACTCCTTCCCTCCCTCTCAAAACCTCTCCTTGCCTCCCTCTCTCCTGTCCTCCCTCTCTCCACCTCTCCTTCCTTCCCTCTCTCCACCTCTCATTCCCTCCCTCTCTCCACCTCTGCTTCCCTCTCTTTCTCCACCACTCCTTCCTTCCCTCTCTCCATCTCAATCCCTCATTCTTTCCACCTCTCCTTCCCTCCCTCTCTCCATCTCTCCTGTCCTTCCTCTCTCCACCTCTCATTCCCTCTCTCCACCTCTCCTTCCCTTCCTCTCTCCACCTCTCCTGCCCTCCCTCTCCCCACCTCTCCTTTCCTCCCTCTCTCCTTCCCTCCCTCTCTCCACCTCTCCTTCCCTCCTTCTCTCCACCTCTCCTTCCTTACCTCTCTCCACCTCTCCTTCCCTCCATCTCTCCTGTCCCCCCTCTCTCCACCTCTCCTTCATTCCCTCTCTCCACCTCTCATTCCCTCCCTCTCTCCATCTCTCTTTCCCTCCCTCTCAAAACTACTCCTTCCCTCCCTCTCAAAACCTCTCCTTCCCGCCGTCTCTCCACCTCACATTCCCTCCATCTCTCCTTCCCTCCCTCTCTCCTTCTCTCCTGTCCTCCCTTTCTCCACCTATCCTTCCCTATCTCTCTCCATATCTCCTTCCCTTCCTCACTCCATCTCTCATTCCTTCCCACCCTCTCTCCACCTCTCCTTCCCTCCCTCTCTCCATCTCTCCTATCCTCCCTTTCTCCACCTATCCTTCCCTATCTCTCTCCATATCTCCTTCCCTTCCTCCCTCCATCTCTCCTGTCCTTCCTCTCTCCACTTTCTCATTATTCTTCTATCATATCCTCTCTCTCTTCAACTTTCTTCTTCTTTCTCTTCTCCCTTTCTTTCCTCCTCCTCCTTCCACACCAGAACCATCCCTCTATCCGCTCTGCTCTTCAGTCTCATAACATTCCACCAGAGGCGAGGGAGCCAAAGTTTAACCCCGGCATTCTTTGATGTGACAATAGTTAGGGTTCGGGGAGGAATTTTTATTTCAAAATGTCGCTGTCACACTTTCATGGTGTTTGTAAGGAAGGACTTTTGTGTTTCAGCCAGTAAAATCATCATAAACTTTCAGGATAAATCTCCCAATCCCTTTTAGCATGCAGGGACAGGAATCTGTCTATGAAAATTCACCAAAAGGAATCAGTCTATGAAAATTCAGAGTGAGCCATTTCAACATGGAATACACTTTGAGTGAGAGCAGAGTAAGAGCAGTAACAGCTAATGTTACACTATATATTGGTATTACAATATAGATGGACATCTTTATATGATTTAACTATTTCTAGGGGTGCAGCAGAAAGTAGAATATAGGAAATATTTCCCAGTTCTTTTCACTTTTCATTTTAAGAGCCGTTCCCAATAACTTGGTCTCTCGTTTTATGGAGAACCATATTTTGGGGGTTTAAGTTAATTGTAGCCAGTAAAATGGGTGTCGCTTTCCTCAGAGTTTTGTATTCATTTTTTAAAGTGCCAATTACCCTTTAAAGGTTCATTAACCAATCAGAGAGCTTCCCATGTTTGACTCTCACTTTTTAATGACCTCACCCTGGTACGCGCTAATGACACAGAGAGTTGTGATGTCGAATGTGTTTTATGCATGACCAGACTGGCATGGCCCAATTGCAATCAGAATGATGCAGCACATCTCTCTCTCTCTAACACAGAATCAAGAATACTCAAATCAACACCAGAGTGACTGAAAATAAGTCCAATATAAGACCTATAGAAGCCACTTCCTCCCTGATTACACATCTCCAACAGGGTTCTGCATCCCAGATTGAGAGACAGAGTAGGAGAATGCTCGGGGGTTTTCAGCGCCAGGTGCCTGCCTACTACAAACATACACACATTTACAGAGATACACACATCCACTGAACAGCATATTTACTGTGTTTGGCATCATACACAGTCATCAATACTGCAACCCAATACCCTCCTTTCGTTATTACGATTCACCCTCACCAATTTCCCCCAGTGGGATGGATCCCTTTCATTCTGTCTCCCTCTCGCCCCTGGAGAAAAATATGGAAGGAGACGGAGAGGTTCCCATCTCTCTCATCAGTCTCTACTTCACTCAGAGACAATGAGCTGCTGGTAGGTTAGCCAATTTTTCTGAAACAGAGCATGATTGGGCTGATTGAGATGATGGACCCCGCACACACACACACACACACACACACACACACACACACACACACACACACACACACACACACACACGTATACATGCACGCGAGCACACAAACACACACATGCTGGCAGTGTGTGATGGACAGGGCAGGGCACTGAGATCACTGCGTGACAAGGCAGGAAATCAGTGTGGTAACCAGGATGTTATTCACCAGATGCTACAGCTGTTACTCCTCCTCCAACACACACATCCTAACCAACACTCACACACACTTCACACAGCACACACACAGCACACACACACACAGGACACATGCCAAAAAAACACCCAACACACACTCCCTTCCACTCGCTCACAAATACACTGTAAAGTGCAGACACCAAGGCTGCTGGTTGATGGTTATGGGTATTGATGGGCCAATCTCCGATCTGCTTCACCTTCCTAAACCCTTCAACCTGACTGCTTCACCTTCCTAAACACTTCAACCTGACTGCTTCACCTTCCTAAACACTTCAACCTGACTGCTTCACCTTCCTAAACCCTTCAACCTGACTACTTCACCTTCCTAAATACTTCAACCTGACTGCTTCACCTTCCTAAACCCTTCAACCTGACTGCTTCGCCTTCCTAAACCCTTCAACCTGACTGCTTCACCTTCCTAAATACTTCAACCTGACTGCTTCACCTTCCTAAACACTTCAACCTGACTGCTTCACCTTCCTAAACCCTTCAACCTGACTGCTTCACCTTCCTAAACACTTCAACCTGACTGCTTCACCTTCCTAAACACTTCAACCTGACTGCTTCACCTTCCTAAACACTTCAACCTGACTGCTTCACCTTCCTAAACCCTTCAACCTGACTGCTTCACCTTCCTAAACACTTCAACCTGACTGCTTCACCTTCCTAAACACTTCAACCTGACTGCTTCACCTTCCTAAACACTTCAACCTGACTGCTTCACCTTCCTAAACACTTCAACCTGACCAGAGATATGCCAAAAAGGGCTCACACACACATTGAAGCGTGGCTGCTGAGGAGATTGAATAATTAAAGTGCGTGTGTTTGTGTGTGTGTGTGGTGTGTGTAATTGATTGGGGCTGGACAGGAGGCCGGAAGCCAGGCGTGTGGTCCGGCCCAGGGGGAGACGGGACAGTGCTGAGAGGGCAGTACTTCACCCGAGAGAGAGACACACACACACACGCACACACAGGCACATGCACAGACGCGCACATACTCCATTACCGATAATGAGATGATAATGAGATGATAATCTCGGATAATATGTACATCCAATTACAAGTGATTAAGGAGTTGACTCTGTCTGAGGAGATGATGAATTATCCATGGTTTCTGGGATTCTTACAGAATGAAAGCCTGCCTCTCTATGATCAGAGAGGAGATGGAAGGTCTGGGAGAAGAGAGAGAGAGATGGGTAGAGAGGTAGAAAGAAGAGAGGAGTAAAAGGGGGAGAAGATTGAGAGATAGATGGTAGAGAGGTAGAAAGAAGGGGTGGAGTAAAGGGGGAGGAGAGGGAGATAGAAAGAGGGAGAAAGGGATATAAGGAGAAATTGAAAAAGGAGGCAAAAGAGGCAAGAGAACAAAGGGAAATAGCTAGGGAAATAAAGTAGAACGAGGGACGCTGTCTCATATCTTTGCCATCATATGCTGAATAAGGTGAGTCTAAAGAAGTGTGTAAATGTGTATTATTTCATCACACTATTATCTCTCAACACTATTATTGCTGTCCCCCTCTGGGAGATGAATAGTTTTAATAACCTCCACATTAGAAATGCTGCTTTTTCCTCGCGTGTGTGTGTGTGTGTTTATGTGTGTGTGTGTGTGTGTGTGTGTGTGTGTGTGTGTGTGTGTGTGTGTGTGTGTGTGTGTGTGTGTGTGTGTGTGTGTGTGTGTGTGCGAGTGCGAGTGAGTGAGTGCGAGTGAGTGAGTGAGTGAATGCATGCTTATGCGGGAGGTGTTGGCAGAGCAAGAATGTAAATGATAAGTGAACACACATACACACTACACTGACACACTAAATCAAATCAAATGTATTTGTAAAGCCCTTTTTACATCTGCAGATGTCACAAAGTGCTATACAGAAACCCAGCCTAAAAACACAAACAGCAAGCAATGCAGATGTAGAAGTGCTTATGAAACAGTGCTTATGAAAACTCCCTAGAAAGGCCACTCTACTTCTGGCTGTGCCAGGGGGAGATTATTAGAGAACATGGCCATTAAGGCCAGATAGTTCTTCAAGATGTTCAAAAGTTCATCTCCCGGGAAATGGGGAGAGACCTGAGCCAGGAGTGTGGAACACACACACACAAACGCTCTAAAAAACCCTCACAGGAAGTAGTTACAGTGGTAGTAACACTGACATAGTGGCAGGAAAATGGTGAGGGATCTTAAACAAGTTGTTGTTGTTCTGAGCAAGTGCAACAACCGAGAATGATAGACTCTGCAGTACCTCGCATCTGATGGAGTCAAACACACACACACACACACACACACACACTCCGCAGCACTTAGCGTCTGACAGAGTCATAAAGGAAACAGCACACTCATTACATTCAGCCATAAACAACAGTAGCAGACAATCTCTGTGTATGGATCTGCAAATGAATCAATATGCAAAGTGAATATAGTGTTTCCTGTCGAGCCTGGGGAAGGATTTTAATGTGACACACGCGTAACCCTATAAAGAGCAGGCATCAGTTACCCGAAAGTACAGCCGACTAAGAGGTTCGCTCATACACACAGTGATAAATCTAGACACACACACACAAACACTCAGACCGCTGATTGGAGGAAAGAAGGAGGGAGGGAGGCAGGTTGACCTTTATTGTCATGAGTATTGTCCTGGCAGAACTGAGCAATATCCCCTTAGATAGGCCAGGTGCAAAGTCAACATTTTCTATATTGTAAAAAGGAATGAAAACCAAAATCTGAATTTTGGTTTTCATTTAAAGGGATACTTTGGAATTTTGGCAATGAGGCCCTGTATCTACATTTGGAAAGTATTCAGAACCTTTGACATTTTCTACATATTGTTACGTTACAGCCTCATTCTTAAAACATTTTTTTCCTCATCAATCTTCACAAAATACCCCATAATGACAAAGCGAAAAAACTGAAAAACCTTATTTACATAAGTATTCAGACTCTTTGCAATGAGATTCGAAATTGAGCTCAGGTGCAACCTGTTTCCATTGATAATCCTTGAGATGTTTCTACAACTTGATTGGAGTCCACCTGTGGTAAATCCAATTGATTGGACATGATTTGGAAAGGCACAAAACTGTCTATATAAGTCAAACAGTTGACAGTACATGTCAGAGCAAAAACCAAGCAATGCGGTTGAAGAAATTGTATGTAAAGCTCTGAGACAGGATTGTGTCGAGGCACAGATCTGGGGGAAGAGTACCAAAACATTTCTGCAGTGTTGAACGTCCCCAAGAACACAGTGGCCTCCATCATTCTTAAATGGGAAGAAGTTTGGAATCACAAAGACTCTTCCTAGAGCTGGCCGCCCGGCCAAATTGAGCAATCGGGGGAGAAGAGCCTTGGTCAGGGAGGTGACCAAGAACCCAATGGTCACTCTGACAGAGCTCCAGAGTTGCTCTGTGAAGATGGGAGAACCTTCCAGAAGAACAACCATCTCTGCATCTTCTCGCTCATTTTACGTTATTTGAAAACAAAATAATCTACAAAATATTTAAGGGCAGTGCACTAATAATGGCGCTGACCAGGGAAACGTTCCCGCTATTCTGTTCTTTGTGCCAGTCTGCACGTTCAAACTAAAACAATATAACTAATAATGGCATCTTTCTGTTTTCAATAATAAAATAATGATAAAAATACTCTTTCAAAATGCCGACGTTTATTTAGTTATGGATCCATAACGAATTACTATGGGAATAAATATTACTTAATTACAGAAATATCCTCCATTCCTCTGTATGTAATTATTGGCAGAGATTCACGTCATATTTTTCGATATACTGTAGACCTACCATAGGCGACATGAGTCTCACAAGTGTTGAGTAATGTGCTGTTAAAAGTGGTGTAGGTCTTATTTATTTAACTTCTCTAGGGTAGGGGGCAGCATTTGGAATTTTGGATGAAAAGCATGATGAAAGCATGCCCAAATTAAACTGCCTGCTACTCGGGCCCAGAAGATATGATCTGCATATAACTGGTAGATTTGGGTAGACAACACTCCAAAGGTTCCAAAACTGTTAAAATAGTGTCTGTGAGTATAACATAACTGATTTGGCAGGCAAAAACCTGAGAAAAATACATTCAGAATGTAGTTTTTGGGGGTTTTGTAGTTTTCTATTCAATGCCATTACAGTATCCATTGACTTAGGACACAAATTGCAGTTCCTATACCTTCCACTAGATGTTAACAGTCTTTAGAAATTGTTTCAGGCTTGTATTCTGAAAAATGAGGGAGTAAGAGCAGTCTGAATGAGTGGACCCTGCCGTGTCACAGAGCTTTTTCATGCGCGTGACCGAGAGAGTGCCTTTCTTGTTTACCTTTTATATTGACAACGTTATTGTCCGGTTGAAATATTATCGACTATGTAGGCTAAAAACAACCTGAGGTTTGAATATAAACATCGTTTGACATGTTTCTATGAACTTTACGGATATAATTTTGATTTTTTTTGTCTGCCTGTTCTGACTGTGTTTGAGCCTGTGGATTACTGAAGAAAACCTGCAAACAAAACAGAGGTTGTTGGATGTAAAGAGAGACTTTATTGAAGAAAAGGAACATTTATTGAATAAATGAATGTCTTCTGGGTGCAACCATATGAAGATCATCAAAGGTAAGTAATTCATTTTATCTCTATTTCTGACTTGTGTAACTCTTTTACCTGGCTGGTTACTGTTTGTAATGATTTGTCTGATGGGCGATGTTCTCAAATAATCGTAAGGTATGCTTTCGACGTAAAGCATTTAAAAAATCTGACACTGTGGTTGGATTCACAAGATGTTCATCTTTAAGCCTTCAACTATTTTAGCACCATTTCGCGCTGCTCTGAGAGAAGCATGGGGACTGGTCTTGATAAATTAATGAGATTTTTATAATTCACGTATTGGTTAGACTAGAATTAGAAAATGAGGGTGTAGAAATGGAATGCTTTTAGTGTAACCTATATTTAACTTGGCAAGCCAGTTAAGAACAAATTCTGATTTACAAGGAAAGCCTACCCTACTCCTTCCTCCCCATTGGGGAATTGAACCCCGATCTCCCGCAGGACACTGGATTCTTTAATTTAATGGCCCTGTACTGTATTCCCCACCATCACGTTGTACAACGCAATATTTTCCGTTCCATCCTTACGGAAACCAGGAGGGTTTTTAGTTTTCTTTGTAATAGAAACACCATAATATTTATTAAATTAATCCCAAACTCTAAAAGTAATAGGAAAGGTAGATAGAAATTATTTGTGACATTGTGGTTACAATAAAGGATATAAACAAGATGTAAACAAGATGCTGTGTTTTTATTTACAGTAGTGATGGAGAGCTGGTGGCATTTTGAAAACAGTTTTTCATACACTTGTAGCCCGATTATCAGGACAATAGACTCTTTATAGCCCGGCTACTGTAGTTGTGAACATCCCCCTACCTGCAATGTATTTGATGCTTAAGTACTCTGAAGTGTTACGTTTCTAACTCAAAACAGCAATACTGTATTTCTTCATCGGCATCTTTATGCTTTTGTTAATAAAACAAATACTCATTCAACATGCAGATGTTGATTTAGTTATCGATCCATAACGAACTACTATGGGAATAAATATCACTGATTTACAGAAATATTGGAACAAAGTTGTCTAATGAAGGCAAACAAATTGTTGCTTACTGGAAAATACTCTTTCAAACACACATGGTCACATTGTACAGCGTCATTATGGCTATTAGCAGGGCTATATTTAGGCCTTTATAAATATTATGTTGCCCTTTATTCAGATTACAATTGCTTACTGTTGTTTTTTTTAAACAAAATCATCTCCAAAATGTCCTTATATATAGATTTCAGCACTGTTTCGCGCTGCTCTGAGATAAGCATGGAGAAACAAAAATGTTCAATTATATTCCATGATATTCTTAAGATATATGTGTTGACTGAATATAAGCAAGTGATGTCTGCTAAATAATCAAGTCAGTTTTCTCCAGAAATAAATAATTCCAAACAAAAAACTAGCTTTATTTACAAATTAGTGAGAATGTCTCACCCCATGTTCAATAATTGACTTTTTCTCGATCACTCTAGGTTAATGCGTGAAAGTTACATATTTAAAAAAATATATTTTTGAATTTTGCACACTGCCTTTTCAGCAGAATGTTGTGGGGTGTTCCGCTAGCGGAAAACCTGCCCTAGAAAGGTTAACAAGAATTTAAGCTTTTAAATCATGTATGACACTTCTATTTTCATGAATGTTTAATAATAAGATTTTTGTCATTTGAATTTCGCACTCTGCAATGTTGTCCAGGTGGGACGCTAGCGTCCCAATGATCCGTAAGAAGTTATATAAAACCCCCTCAGATCCTAATGGAAAATGCCCCTTAGATATTTATTTAGAATCCTCTAAATGTAATTATTGGTGGAGTGTCACGTAATATAGAAATACTGTAGGCCTAACATACCTGAAATGAGTATTGGTTACACTACAATTAGGGTGTGTAAATGTTATGCCCCTTAGATATTAATTTAGAATCTTCCAGTCCTCTTATGCTGTACTCCAGACGATCACGTTTTACAGCGCAATATTTTCCATTCCATCCTAACAGAAACCCTGAGAGTTTCGTTTTTCATTTTCCTCGGAATAGAAACACCATAATATTAATATAATTAATTAAGCCACATTTTAAATCAATCACATGTATGATGTTATTACAAAAAAAAGGTTCTCTAGAAATGCCAATAATCTGGTTCAGGTTATTAATCAACCTACCAGGGTATTTACAAACACTACAGGAACAAGATCACCCACATGTACTGATCACATTTTTACTAATGCTGTAGAACTTTGTTCTAAAACTATATCCGTACCCATTGGATGCAGTGATCACAATATAGTGGCTATATCCAGGAAAGCCAAAGTTCCAACAGCTGGGCCTAAAATAGTGTATAAGAGATCATACAAAAGATTTTGCTGTGACTCTTATGTGGATGATGTAAAAAATATTGTTTGGTCTGATATGATTAATGAGGAGCATCCAGACGCTGCACTTGATGAATTTATGAAATTGGTTCTTATTGATAAATATGCACCTGTTAACTTCTTGATGCTACTAATTGTGTAGTCTAGAGCGATTTTCTAGGTTAGCTAGCCAGCTATTGTCGTTCTTTTAACGCAACGTAACGTAATCAACACTGCTAGCTAGCCAGCTAGCCCCCGAATAGCACCACTGTAGAAACTATCACACTCAACGGAACAATTTGATTAGTGTAGTGCCAACAACGCAGCCACTGCCAGCTAGCCTACAAAGTCAACAACGCAGCCACTGCCAGCTAGCCTACTTCAGCAGTACTGTATCATTTTAATCATTTTAGTCAATAAGATTCTTGCTACGTAAGCTTAACTTTCTGAACATTCGAGACGTGTAGTCCACTTGTCATTCCAATCTCCTTTGCATTAGCGTAGCCTCTTCTGTAGCCTGTCAACTATGTGTCTGTCTATCCCTGTTCTCTCCTCTCTGCACAGACCATACAAACGCTCCACACCGCGTGGCCGCGGCCACCCTAATCTGGTGGTCCCAGCGCGCACGACCCACGTGGAGTTCCAGGTCTCCGGTAGCCTCTGGAACTGCCGATCTGCGGCCAACAAGGCAGAGTTCATCTCAGCCTATGCCTCCCTCCAGTCCCTCGACTTCTTGGCACTGACGGAAACATGGATCACCACAGACAAGACTGCTACTCCTACTGCTCTCTCTTCGTCTGCCCACGTGTTCTCGCACACCCGAGAGCTTCTGGTCAGCGGGGTTGTGGCACCGGGATCCTCATCTCTCCCAAGTGGTCATTCTCTCTTTCTCCCCTTACCCATCTGTCTATCGCCTCCTTTGAATTCCATGCTGTCACAGTTACCAGCCCTTTCAAGCTTAACATCCTTATCATTTATCGCCCTCCAGGTTCCCTCGGAGAGTTCATCAATGAGCTTGATGCCTTGATAAGCTCCTTTCCTGAGGACGGCTCACCTCTCACAGTTCTGGGCGACTTTAACCTCCCCACGTCTACCTTTGACTCATTCCTCTCTGCCTCCTTCTTTCCACTCCTCTCCTCTTTTGACCTCACCCTCTCACCTTCCCCCCCTACTCACAAGGCAGGCAATATGCTCGACCTCATCTTTACTAGATGCTGTTCTTCCACTAACCTCACTGCAACTCCCCTCCAAGTCTCCGACCACTACCTTTTCCCTCTCGCTCTCCTTTTCTCGCTCTCCTTTATCCTTTTCCCTCTCGCTCTCATCCAACACTTCCCACACTGCCCCTACTCGGATGGTATCGCGCCGTCCCAACCTTCGCTCTCTCTCCCCCGCTACTCTCTCCTCTTCCATCCTATCATCTCTTCCCTCTGCTCAAACCTTCAACCTATCTCCTGATTCTGCCTCCTCAACCCTCCTCTCCTCCCTTTCTGCATCCTTTGACTCTCTATGTCCCCTATCCTCCAGGCCGGCTCGGTCCTCCCCTCCCGCTCCGTGGCTCGACGACTCATTGCGAGCTCACAGAACAGGGTTCCGGGCAGCCGAGCGGAAATGGAGGAAAACTCGCCTCCCTGCGGACCTGGCATCCTTTCACTCCCTCCTCTCTACATTTTCCTCTTCTGTCTCTGCTGCTAAAGCCACTTTCTACCACTCTAAATTCCAAGCATCTGCCTCTAACCCTAGGAAGCTCTTTGCCACCTTCTCCTCCCTCCTGAATTCTCCTCCCCCTCCTCCTCCCTCTCTGCAGATGACTTCGTCAACCATTTTGAAAAGAAGGTCGACGACATCCGATCCTCGTTTGCTAAGTCAAACGACACCGCTGGTTCTGCTCACACTGCCCTACCCTGTGCTCTGACCTCTTTCTCCCCTCTCTCTCCAGATGAAATCTCGCGTCTTGTGATGGCCGGCCGCCCAACAACCTGCCCGCTTGACCCTATCCCCTCCTCTCTTCTCCAGACCATTTCCGGAGACCTTCTCCCTTACCTCACCTCGCTCATCAACTCATCCCTGACCGCTGGCTACGTCCCTTCCGTCTTCAAGAGAGCGAGAGTTGCACCCCTTCTGAAAAAACCTACACTCGATCCCTCCGATGTCAACAACTACAGACCAGTATCCCTTCTTTCTTTTCTCTCCAAAACTCTTGAACGTGCCGTCCTTGGCCAGCTCTCCGCTATCTCTCTCAGAATGACCTTCTTGATCCAAATCAGTCAGGTTTCAAGACTAGTCATTCAACTGAGACTGCTCTTCTCTGTATCACGGAGGCGCTCCGCACTGCTAAAGCTAACTCTCTCCTCTGCTCTCATCCTTCTAGACCTATCGGCTGCCTTCGATACTGTGAACCATCAGATCCTCCTCTCCACCCTCTCCGAGTTGGGCATCTCCGGCGCGGCCCACGCTTGGATTGCGTCCTACCTGACAGGTCGCTCCTACCAGGTGGCGTGGCGAGAATCTGTCTCCTCACCACGCGCTCTCACCACTGGAGTCCCCCAGGGCTCTGTTCTAGGCCCTCTCCTATTCTCGCTATACACCAAGTCACTTGGCTCTGTCATAACCTCACATGGTCTCTCCTATCATTGCTATGCAGACGACACACAATTAATCTTCTCCTTTCCCCCTTCTGATGACCAGGTGGCGAATCGCATCTCTGCATGTCTGGCAGACATATCAGTGTGGATGATGGATCACCACCTCAAGCTGAACCTCGGCAAGACGGAGCTGCTCTTCCTCCCGGGGAAGGACTGCCCGTTCCATGATCTCGCCATCACGGTCGACAACTCCATTGTGTCCTCCTCCCAGAGCGCTAAGAACCTTGGCGTGATCCTGGACAACACCCTGTCGTTCTCAACTAACATCAAGGCGGTGGCCCGTTCCTGTAGGTTCATGCTCTACAACATCCGCAGAGTACGACCCTGCCTCACACAGGAAGCGGCGCAGGTCCTAATCCAGGCACTTGTCATCTCCCGTCTGGATTACTGCAACTCGCTGTTGGCTGAGCTCCCTGCCTGTGCCATTAAACCCCTACAACTCATCCAGAACGCCGCAGCCCGTCCGGTGTTCAACCTTCCCAAGTTCTCTCACGTCACCCCGCTCCTCCGCTCTCTCCACTGGCTTCCAGTTGAAGCTCGCATCCGCTACAAGACCATGGTGCTTGCCTACGGAGCTGTGAGGGGAACGGCACCTCACTACCTCCAGGCTCTGATCAGGCCCTACACCCAAACAAGGGCACTGCGTTCATCCACCTCTGGCCTGCTCGCCTCCCTACCACTGAGGAAGTACAGTTCCCGCTCAGCCCAGTCAAAACTGTTCGCTGCTCTGGCCCCCCAATGGTGGAACAAACTCCCTCACGACGCCAGGACAGCGGAGTCAATCACCACCTTCCGGAGACGCCTGAATCCCCACCTCTTTAAGGAATACCTAGGATAGGATAAAGTAATCCTTCTCACCTCCCCCCCCTTAAAAGATTTAGATGCACTATTGTAAAGTGGCTGTTCCACTGGATGTCATAAGGTGAATGCACCAATTTGTAAGTCGCTCTGGATAAGAGCGTCTGCTAAATGACTTAAATGTAATGTAAATGTACCCATCCCTTCACTTTTTATGGCTGCAGGGGCAGAATTGAGTAGCTTGGAAGAAAAGGTGCCCATTGTAAACGGCCAGTTCATCAGTCTCAGTTGCTAATATATGCATATTGTTATTAGTATTGGATAAAAAACTGTCAAAATATTGTCTGTGAGTATAACAGAACTGATATTGCAGGCGAGGAAAATCCAAACAGGAAGTGGCTTCTATTTTGAAAACTCCATGTTCCATAGCCTCCCTTTGCTGGATTTAAAGGGATATGAACCAGGGTCCTTTTCCTATCGCTTCCTCAAGGTGTCAACAGTCTTCAGACATAGTTTCAGGCTTTTATTTTGAAAAATGAGCCAGAATGATAACATCGCGACAAGTGGTCACATGAGTTTTTCTCACGCAACAGAGATTGGATAGGTATTGCTTTTCCCTCTCCTACTGTGAAAGACATTTGTGGTTGATATATTATCGATTATATATTTTAAAAACAACCTGAGGATTGATTATAAAAAACATTTTACATGTTTCTGTGGACATTATGGAAACTATTTGGAATTTGTCTGCGTTGTCGTGACCGCTCTTTCCTGTGGATTTCTGAACATAACGCGACAAACAAATTGAGGTATTTTGGATCTAAAGATAATCTTTATGGAACAAAAGAAACATTTATTGTATAACTGGGAGTCTCGTGAGTGAAAACCGAAGATCATCAAAGGTAAACGATTAATTTGATTGCTTTTCTGATTTTCGTGACTGAGCTACCTGATGCTAAGTGTACTTAATGTTTTATCGTGCGATCGATAAACTTACGCAAATGCTTGGATTGCTTTCGCTGTAAAGCATAATTTCAAAATATGACACGACAGGTGGATTAACAAAAGGCTAAATTGTGTTTTCCTATATTGCACTTGTGATTTCATGAATATAAATATTTATAGTAATATTTATTGTATGTAGCGCTATGCTATTCAGCGGTTGTTGATGACACTTATCCCGATATCGGGATTGCAGCCATAACAAGTTAATTGAAGTACTTTTTAAAACTTTAGCTTCATAATACGGTTTCTTCTTCTTTTTGTTGAGTTTAGTCACATCATTTCTTAATGTGTGCAGTAAGTAAGCCAGATGTGCAGCCAGACTTATTAGCCACTCCTTTTGCCCCATCTCTTTCCACAGTACAGTTTTTCAATTCCTGATCAATCCATGGAGCCTTAACAGTTCCAACAGTCAGTTTCTTAACCTCTCTGGGATCGTTCGGGACGCTAGCGTCCCACCTTGCCAACAGCCAGTGAAATTGCAGGGCACCAAATTCAAAACAACAGAAATCTCATCATTAAAATTCCTCAACCATACAAGTATTTTACACTATTTTAAAGATACACTTCTCGTTAACTTCTTGCGCTGAGCCATGCCGGATCCGGTAGCGTAATCATAGCCTCAAGCTCAATACCATAACGCAACGTTAACTATTCATGAAAATCGCAAATGAAATGAAATTAATATGCTAACTCTCAAGCTTAGCCTTTTGTTAACAACACTGTCAACTCAGACTTTCAAAAATATGCTTCTCAAACATAGCAAACTAGCATTTGTGTAACAGTACTGATAACTAGCATAGCATTTAGCATTAGCATCAGCAGGAAACATTTTCACAAAAACCAGCAAAAACATTCAAATAAATCTTTTACCTTTGAAGAACTTCGGATGTTTTCAATAAGGAGACTCTCAGTTAGATAGCAATGTTCACTTTTTCCTGAAAGATTTTTTGTGCAGGAGAAATCGGTCCGTTTGGTGCGACACGTTTGGCTACCAAAAAAAAAACGAAAATTCAGTTATCCAAACGCCAAACTTTTTTCCAAATTAACTCCATAATATCGACTGAAACATGGCAAACGTTGTTTAGAACCAATCCTCAAGGTGTTTTTCACATATCTCTTCAATGATGCACACTTCCAGGAACGATACTTCGCTGTCTGTATCGCATGGTAAAATTTTGGCCGCTGAGAGTTACGCACCAACGTAGACAAAGGACACCGGACGGGCCCCTGGCAAGTGTAGTCTCTTATGGCCAATCTTCCAATGATATGCCTACAAATACGTCACAATGCTGCAGACATCTTGGAGGAACGGCAGAGCGCATAAGCTCGTTCACAGCATATTCACAGCCATATAAGGAGACAATGAGCCTCAAAAATCCTGCTCATTTCCTGGGTGAAGTTGCATCTTGGTTTCGCCTGTAAAATCAGTTCTGGGGCACCCAAAGATAATATCTTTGCAGCTTTAAAAACGTCAGAGTGTTTTCTTTCCAAAGCTGGCAATTATATGCATAGTCGAGCTGCTTTTTGTGACAAAATATTGCGCTTAAAACGGGCACGTTTTTTTATCCAATAATGAAATAGCGCCCCCCTAGCTTCAACTGGTTAATCCAACCACAGTGTCCGATTTCAAAAAGGCTTTTCGGCGAAAGCAGAACATATAGAACACTAGTCACAGAAAGCATTCAGCCATTTTCCAACCAAAGAGAGGTCACAAAAAGCAGAAATATAGATAAAATGAATAACTAACCTTTGACGATCTTCATCAGATGACACTCCCAGGACTTAATGTTACACAATACATGTATGTTTTGTTCGATCAAGTTCATATTTATATCCGAAAACCTCAGTTTCCATTGGCGCCATGTTCAGAAATGCCTCCAAAACATCCGGAGAAATTGCAGAGAGCCACATCAAATAACAGAAATACTCATCATAAACTTTGATGAAAGATACATGTTTTACATATAATTAAAGATAAACTTGTTCTTATTGCAACCGCTGTGTCGGATTTCAAAAAAGCTTTACGGCAAAAGCACAATATTTAATAATCTGAGAACAGCCTTCAGCCACAAAAGCAAACCATAGTTACCCGCCAAAATGTGGAGTCAACAAAAGTCATAAATAGCATTATACATATTCACTTACCTTGCCGATCTTCGTCAGAATGCACTCCCAGGACTCCCACTTCCACAAGAAATGTTTGTTTTGTTCGATTACGTCCATATTTAAGTCCAAATACCTCCGTTTTGTTCGCGTGTTTAGTTCACTATTCCAAAGGCACAATGAGCAAGCGCAAAATCCAGATGAAAATTCAACAGAGTTCCATTACAGTTTGTAGAAACATGTCAAACGATGTTTACAATCAATCCTTAGGGTCTTTTTATAATAAATCTTCAATAATATTCCAACCGGACAAAAGCGTATTCATTACAGAGGAAAAAGAAGGAACGGCGCGCCCGCGTACCACGCAGTTAACAACTGATTGGCCTCAGCCTAGTCCACTTGTTGAAACAGCTCTTATTCGACACCCTTCCACAATAGAAGCCTCAAACAACTTTCTAAAGACTGTTGACATCTGCTGGAATCCTTGGGAAGTGCAATCTGGCCATAGACACACCATCATCTTGGTTAGTTAGGTGGGGATCCAAGATGGCGTAGCAGTAGTTGTCCTGTCGTATCGTCTCTCTGTAAATATCGTTTCTTTTTCGTTTTAGATATTTTTTAGATATTTTTTTCTTCGCATATCCTTAAAAACATTTTGCTAAACCTAAGCTTCCAAATACTCTTCTGCAACCCGCCAATGTAGCTACTTTCCTAAAGTAGTTATATTTACTTCGGAACCGGACCCTCTCAACAGAAGCTAGCCAGCTAACTACCAGCTATGCTAGCGGTCATCAACTAACCAGAGCATAACGGACCTAATTATTTTTTTTACCCCCGGATTCCCACCACAAACAGAACATTCTTCAGCTGGATCCTCGCAACTAGCTATCGAGCGAAACAGCAACCCTGGTTGATTACTCCTGGCTAGCGTTTCCACCCACGTAGCTTGAAGCTAGCCCGGCCAGAGCTCCTAGCATACTCCTGGGCTACAATACCTTGACTACGACCGGTCTATCGATATCACTGCATGAAGTGGAATAAACAGACTCATCGCAACGTCCTCCAAAGGCTAACTCTCTAGCCCTCGCTATCTCATTGCTTGCTAGTTCGGCACGCTAACTGCTAGCTTGTTTAGCCCAGGTCCGCTAACTACTACCTTGTTTACCCCGGCCTGCTAATCTGTTAGCTTGTTAGCACAGGCCTGCTAACCGTCCCGCCGCGTCCCAAAAACGCAGTGGCCCATATGTACTCTATCTCTTCCCGATTAAAAAAAAAAAAAATTTGTTTATACCTTCCGGAAACTTGCCTCACCCAATGTGATACGGAATCGCTATTATCTTTATTTTTAGAACACACTCAATAACCTCCAGAAGCTAACCAGCTAGCTAGCTACAAGCTATTTAGTCATTGTTAGTTTTCTTAACCTGGATAACACTCGCCAGCCCAGCCCCCCTGCCCCATCCACCGCTGCCCCCTGGACTCTGATCACTTGGCTACATAGCTGATGCACGCTGGACTGTCCATTAATCACGGTACTCCATTCTGCTTGTTTGTTTTATCTGTCGGCCGAGTTGCCTAGTCAATGCCATCTCACCTGCTGTTGTTATGCTAGCTGATTAGCTGTTGTCTCACCCACTGTTTTAGCTAGCTTTCCCAATTCAACACCTGTGTTCACTGTATGCATCGCTGTATGTCTCTCTCAAATGTCAATATGCCTTGTATACTATTGCTCAGGTTAGTTATCATTGTTTTAGTTCACAATGGAGCCCCTAGTCCTATTCCTCACACCCCTGATGCCTCCTTTGTTCCACCTCCCACATATGCGGTGACCTCACCCATTACAACCTAAATTAGAACTGCCAAAGGGGGAGGAGTTGCAGTCTACTGCAGAGATAGCCTGCAAAGTAATGTCATACTTGCGACCACTGCCTCATTGCCTGTATCCGCTACGGTGCCGCAGTCAAACGACCACCCCTCATCACTGTCAAACGCTCCCTAAAACACTTCTGTGAGCAGGCCTTTCTAATCGACCTGGCCCGGGTATCCTGGAAGGACATTGACCTCATCCCGTCAGTTGAGGATGCCTGGTCATTCTTTAAGAGTAACTTCCTCACCATATTAGATAAGCATGCTCCGTTCAAAAAATGCAGAACTAAGAACAGATACAGCCCTTGGTTCACTCCAGACCTGACTGCCCTCGACCAGCACAAAAACATCCTGTGGCGGACTGCAATAGCATCGAACAGTCCCCGCGATATGCAACTGTTCAGGAAGTCAGGAACCAATACACGCAGTCAGTCAGGAAAGCTAAGGCCAGCTTCTTCAGGCAGAAGTTTGCATCCTGTAGCTCCAACTCCAAAAGTTCTGGGACACTGTGAAGTCCATGGAGAACAAGAGCACCTCCTCCCAGCTGCCCACTGCACTGAGGCTAGGGAACACGGTCACCACCGACAAATCCATGATTATCGAAAACTTCAACAAGCATTTCTCAACGGATGGCCATGCCTTCCGCCTGGCTACTCCTACCTCGGCCAACAGCTCCGGCCCCCCGCAGCTCCTCGCCCAAGCCTCTCCAGGTTCTCCTTTACCCAAATCCAGATAGCAGATGTTCTGAAAGAGCTGCAAAACCTGGACCCGTATAAATCAGCTGGGCTTGACAATCTGGACCCTCTATTTCTGAAACTATCCGCCGCCATTGTCGCAACCCCTATTACCAGCCTGTTCAACCTCTCTTTCATATCGTCTGAGATCCCCAAGGATTGAAAGCTGCCGCAGTCATCCCCCTCTTCAAAGGGGGAGACACCCTGGACCCAAACTGTTACAGACCTATATCCATTCTGCCCTGCCTATCTAAGGTCTTCGAAAGCCAAGTCAACAAACAGGTCACTGACCATCTCGAATCCCACCGTACCTTCTCCGCTATGCAATCTGGTTTCCGAGCCGGTCACGGGTGCACCTCAGCCACACTCAAGGTACTAAACGACATCATAACCGCCATCGATAAAAGACAGTACTGTGCAGCCGTCTTCATCGACCTTGCCAAGGCTTTCGACTCTGTCAATCACCATATTCTTATCGGCAGACTCAGTAGCCTCGGCTTTTCGGATGACTGCCTTGCCTGGTTCACCAATTACTTTGCAGACAGAGTTCAGTGTGTCAAATCGGAGGGCATGTTGTCCGGTCCTCTGGCAGTCTCTATGGGGTGCCACAGGGTTCAATTCTCGGGTCGACTCTTTTCTCTGTGTATATCAATGATGTTGCTCTTGCTGCGGGCGATTCCCTGATCCACCTCTACGCAGACGACACCATTCTATACACTTTCGGCCCGTCATTGGACACTGTGCTATCTAACCTCCAATCGAGCTTCAATGCCATACAACACTCCTTCCGTGGCCTCCAACTGCTCTTAAACGCAAGTAAAACCAAATGCATGCTTTTCAACCGATCGCTGCCTGCACCCGCTTGCCCGACTAGCATCACCACACTGGATGGTTCCGACCTTGAATATGTGGACACCTATAAGTACCTAGGTGTCTGGTTAGACTGCAAACTCTCCTTCCAGACCCATATCAAACATCTCCAATCGAAAATCAAATCAAGAGTCGGCTTTCTATTCCGCAACAAAGCCTCCTTCACTCATGCTGCCAAGCTTACCCTAGTAAAACTGACTATCCTACCGATCCTCGACTTCGGCGATGTCATCTACAAAATGGCTTCCAACACTCTTCTCAGCAAACTGGATGCAGTTTATCACAGTGCCATCCGTTTTGTCACTAAAGCACCTTATACTACCCACCACTGCGACTTGTATGCTCTAGTCGGCTGGCCCTCGCTACATATTCGTCGCCAGACCCACTGGCTCCAGGTCATCTACAAGGCCATGCTAGGCAAAGCTCCGCCTTATCTCAGCTCACTGGTCACGATGGCAACACCCATCCGTAGCACGCGCTCCAGCAGGTGTATCTCATTCAGCATCCCCAAAGCCAACACCTCATTCGGCCGCCTTTCGTTCCAGTACTCTGCTGCCTGTGACTGGAACGATTTGCAAAAATCGCTGAAGTTGGAGACTTTTATCTCCCTCACCAACTTCAAACATCAGCTATCTGAGCAGCTAACCGATCGCTGCAGCTGTACATAATCTATTGGTAAATAGCCCACCCATTTTCACCTACCTCATCCCCACAGTTTTTATTTATTTACCTTTCTGCTCTTTTGCACACATATCTCTACCTGTACATGATCATCTGATCATTTATCACTCCAGTGTTAATCTGCAATATTGTAATTATTCGCCTACCTCCTCATGCCTTTTGCACACATTGTATATAGACTCCCCTTTTTTTCTCTACTGTGTTATTGACTTGTTAATTGTTTACTCCATGTGTAACTCTGTGTTGTCTGTTCACTCTGCTATGCTTTATCTTGGCCAGGTGGCAGTTGCAAATGAGAACCTGTTCTCAACTAGCCTACCTGGTTAAATAAAGGTGAAATACAATTTTAAAAAAATAAATAAAATAAAAAACTGGATAGGCAATCACTTAAATGAAACTACAAACCTCAGATTTCCCACTTCCTGGTTGGATTTGTCTCAGGTTTTCGCCTGCCATATGAGTTCTGTTATACTCACAGACATCATTCAAACAGTTTTAGAAACTTCAGAGTGTTTTCTATCCAATACTACTAATAATATGCATATATTAGCATGTGGAACAGAGTAGCAGGCAGTTTACTCTGGGCACCTTATTCATCCAAGCTACTCAATACTTCCCCCCTGTCACCAAGAAGTTAAATGAAATTATGGGCAGCAAGGCACATTCACCTCCATATTTCATCGAATCAGATGGCTCATTCATCACAAAACCATTTGATGTTGGCAATTATTTTAATGAATATTTCGTTGGCAAAGTGGGCAAACTTAGGCAGGAAATGCCCACGACAAACAGTGAGCAATTATATTCATGCATAAAAAAACAAATAATGAAAGGAAAGCAGTGCAAGTTTGAATCTTGTAAATTTAGTGTGGGAGAGGTGGATCAATAATGACAAACCTCCCGGCATTGACAACTTAGATGGAAAGCTACTGAAGATGGTAGCTGACTCAATAGCCACTCCTATCTGTCATATTTTTAATCTGACCCTAGAGGAAAGTATTTGTCCTCAGGCCAGGAGGGAAGCCAAAATAATTCTGCTACCCAAGAGTGGTAAAGTGGCCTTTACTGGTTCTAACAGTAGACCTACAAGCTTCCTGCCAGCTCTTAGCAAACTGAAAAAAATATGTTTGACCAAATACAAAGCTATTTCTCTGTAAACAAATTAACAACAGACTTTCAGCGTGCTTATAGAGAAGGGCACTCAACATGTCCTGCATTGACACAAATGACTGAAGATTGGTTGAAAGAAATGGATAATAAGAAGGTTGTGGGAGCTGTACTGTTAGATTTCAGTGCAGCCTTTGACATTATTGAACATTATCTGTTGTTGAAAAAATAAGCGGTATGGCTTTTCAACCTCTGACATACGTGGATTCAGAGCTATCTATCTAATAGAAATCAAAGGGGTTTCTTTAAGCTGCTGCTGGCCCAGAACAGAGCGGCACATTTTGCTCTTAATTGTAATCAGAGGGCTGATAAACAGTCATTAAAACACATTTTTCAACCACTCCACAAATTTCTTGTTAACAAACTATATTTTTGGCAAGTCGGTTAGGATATCTACTTTGTGCATGACACCAGTAATTTTTCAAAAAATTGGTTACACTTATTATTTCACTTACAATTCAATGTATCACAATTCCAGTGGGTCATAAGTTTACATACACTAAGTTCACTGTGCCTTTAACTTCATATGGCTGCAGGGGCAGTAATTACAGTGGGGCAAAAAAGTATTTAGTCAGACACCAATTGTGCAAGTTCTCCCACTTAAAAAGATGAGAGAGGCCTGTAATTGTCATCATACGTACACTTCAACTATGACAGACAAAATGAGAAGAAAAAAAATCCAGAAAATCACATTGTAGGATTTTTAATGAATTTATTTGCAAATTATGGTGGAAAATAAGTATTTGGTCACCTACAAACAAGCAAGATTTCTGGCACTCACAGACCTGTAACTTCTTCTTCCACTCGTTACCTGTACTAATGGCACCTGTTTGAACTTGTTATCAGTATAAAAGACACCTGTCCACAACCTCAAATAGTCACACTCCAAACTTTGGCCAAGACCAAAGAGCTGTCAAAGGACACCAGAAACAAATTTGTAGACCGGCACCAGGCTGGGAAGACTGAATCTGCAATAGGTAAGTAGCTTGGTTTGAAGAAATCAACTGTGGGAGCAATTATTAGGAAATGGAAGACATACAAGAACACTGATAATCTCCCTCGATCTGGGGCTCCACGCAAGATCTCACCCCGTGGGGTCAAAATGATCACAAAAATGGTGAGCAAAAATCCCAGAACCACACGGGGGACCTAGTGAATGACCTGCAGAGAGCTGAGACCAAAGTCTCGACCATACTACGTCGCCAGGGACTCAAATCCTGCAGTGCCAGACGTGTCCTCCTGCTTAAGCCAGTACATATCCAGGCCCATCTGAAGATTGCCAGAGAGCATTTGGATGATCCAGAAGAAGATTGGAAGAATGTCATATGGTCAGATGACACCAAAATATAACTTTTTGGTAAAAACTCAACTCGTAGTGTTTGAAGGACAAAGAATGCTGAGTTGCATCCAAAGAACACCATACCTACTGTGAAGCATGGGGGTGGAAACATCATGCTTTGGGGCTGTTTTTCTGCAAAGGGACCAGGACGACTGAAAAAGGAAAGAATGAATCGGGCCATGTATCGTGAGATTTTGAGTGAAAATCTCCTTCCATCAGCAAGGGCATTGAAGATGAAACGTGGCTGGGTCTTTCAGCATGACAATGATCCCAAACACACCGCCCAGGCAGCGAAGGAGTGGCTTCGTAAGAAGCATTTCAAGGTCCTGGAGTGGCCTAACCAGTCTCCAGATCTCAACCCCATAGAAAATCTTTGGAGGGAGTTGAAAGTCTGTGTTGCCCAGCAACAGCCCCAAAACATCACTGCTCTAGAGGAGATCTGCATGGAGGAATGGGCCAAAATACCAGCAACAGTGTGTGAAAACCTTGTGAAGACTTACAGAAAACGTTTGACCTCTGTCATTGCCAACAAAGGGTATATAACAAAGTATTGAGATAAACTTTTGTTATTGAACAAATACTTATTTTCCACCATAATTTGCAAATAAATTCATAAAAAATCCTACAATGTGATTTTCTGGAGAAAAAAAATCTCATTTTGTCTGTCATCGTTGAACTGTACCTATGATGAAAATGACAGGCCTCTCTCATCTTTTTAAGTGGGAGAACTTGCACAATTGGTGGCTGACTAAATACTTTTTTGCCCCACTGTAAGTAGCTTGGATGAAAAGGTGCCCATTGTAAATGGCCAGCTTCTCAGTCTCAGTTGCTAATATATGCATATTATTATTAGTATTGGATATAAATATTGTCTCTGAGTATAACAGAACTGATATTGCAGGCGAAACCCTGTAAATACTATGCATGCCAGTTTTGCTTGGCTATAGGGTTGAGGAGAGACTGACTGCATCACTTATTTTTATAAGAAACATTAATGTGTTAAAAATCCCAAATTGCTTGCGTAGTAAACTTACACACAGCTCTGACACACACACTTATCCCACCAAACATGCCACCAGGGGTCTTTTCATAGTCCCCAAATCCAGAACAAATTCAAGAAAACGTACAGTATTATTGAAACTTTCTTTCATCTCATATTGCTCAAATAAACAGAAATCCTGGTTTCAAAAAACAGATAAACCAACACCTCACGGCACAATGTCTCTCCCCTATTTGACCTAGATAGTTTGTGTGTATGCACTGAAATGTAGGCTACGTGTACCTTTTTAAATGTGTACGTAGTTCTGTCTTTGAGCTGTTCTTGTCTAATGATGTTTTGTCTTATGTCATTCTGTATTATGTTTTGTGTGGACCCCATGAATAGTAGCTGCTGCTTTTGCAACAGCTAATGGAATCCTAATAAAATACCAAATATGGGAGACTATCAAATGCTTCTCAAAGTTGCCCTCTGGTGGTCAAACTAGACCTAACTTGCATTAACAGAAAAATGGCTGACAATTAAATAATGTGCCATAGAATGCTGCAGCAGCCCGCAAGGTGTGCTGCAGTATGATGCAACTTTTAAAGGAGGAACCACTGTAGTGACCACTCTGTAGAGCTACCTTCGGGAACAAGATTCATCATGAAAAACACTAACCTGCGGGAGAGAGGGAGGGTGGGACGGAAGTTTCAGTTAGTTTCATGAGCGGAGCTTTGATGGGTGTCAGAAAGTCAATGCTTTCCTTCAGGAGTACTTTATCTCGCTCTGTCTCTCTCTATCATTTGTCTTTCTCCCTCTTTTTCTATCTCACTCCCTGCTGTTCCGATCAATGTCTCCTTTTCCCTTCAAAGAAAGCATGTTAGTGCTAATTCAATGGAGTGCAGGGAGGCAGGCCAGTTTTGAAGCAGGGCTAGGAGTAAGGGAAGAGGATAGGGGAAGTCCTTAGGGGTAGGGCCTAGGGGGAGTATCTAGGGGCAGAGGCTGTCTCTGGACTTCCAACCAAAGAAGATGATGACAGAGAAGAGGCAGGAGAGCGCAATGAGATGGAGGGAGGAGAAAGATGGGAAGATGCTGAAAGCCCGTCTGTCAGTGATAAACTCAACTCAAGGCATAAACACTCATCACTTTCACTGCCGTTTAACCACTCTTTTCCCTGAAAGGATGGATGTAACCACCAATCCTCACCCTCCTTCTCCTCTCCTCAGTCTTCCCTCCTTCCCACCAAAGTGCAGAGAGCTCTTGATCAATATGAGATCACCAGAAACGACATTACACTTTTCACCCTGAACAACCATAAAAGCCTGCATGTGTCAATATCATGGTTTAGCATACGCAGTTTATAACGAATGCAAGTAGCTGCTCTGTCTCCTTCATTCTCTCTATAATGGGTTGGTCAGTCATGTCCCTGGACATGTACACTAAAACCATTCTCTGCCTGAAGATAATATAAGATCCCCAAGGACACAGGAGTCATATTGTGGTGTTTCTTCTGCAGCGAGGAGTAGGGCTAGGTATCTGAGACACACACACACACCCACTAGTTTAACTGGGTTTAATAGATCTGTGGTATAGATGGCTCTATCGCAACCCGGCTTTAATAATGTCAATGTGTCTCCCTGGATCTGGCTCGGTGCAGACAAATATCTATAATATCTTTATTTCTGAGCTTTTCTGCTTTCTCTTGTCTAGACAGCTAAAATAAGGATGTCTGCTTCCCGATCCAACCAAGGAAATGGATAATAATAGTAATGCACCATGTGTAGGCAGCATTGTACTGCAAATGAACCCTTTCAAACACACTTTCATCTGCTTAGATAATGTCACACACATACACAAACAACCACACACACACACACACACACACACACACACTCACTAGGTCACAGTATCATATTGGATAGACAGAGCCATTTAATATCAAGGGAATGGTACACTGGAAAGTAGTGGAAGGACTCTCTCTCTCCGTCTCTCCCTCTCTCCCTGTCTCTCCCTCTCCCTGACTCTCCCTCTCCCTGTCTCTCCCTCTCCCTGTCTCTCCCTCTTCCTGTCTCTCCCTCTCCCTGTCTCTCCCTCTCCCCCTCTCTCCCTGTCTCTCCCTCTCTTTCCCTCTCCCTTCTCCAGTGTAGGCTGCTGATTGGAAGACAGCTCATAATAATGGCTGGAAGGAAGCAAATGGAATGGCACCATGTGTTTGATGTATTTGATACCATTCCACTCATTCCACTCCAGCCATTTCCACGAGCCCGTCCTCCCCAATTAAGGTGCCACCAACCTCCTGTGACCCTCTCCGTCTCTGTCCCCCTCTCCCTATCTCTCTGTCCCCCCCTCTCTCTCTGTCCCCCTCTCTCTCTGTCCCCCTCTCCCTCTCTCTCTGTCCCCCTCTCCCTCTCTCTCTGTCCCCCTCTCCCTCTCTCTCTGTCCCCCTCTCTCTCTCTTCTCTCTCTCTCTTTCTCTCCTTTTTTTCAGCAGTTCTCCTCTAAATCCAACTGATAGTTTGACCATTGACAGGAATGGTCATCAGAGCAACCGTGAAAATGAGTCTATCTGTCACTTATAGAGGTATCATAAACTGTGTGTTTAAATGTGTGTGTGTGACAGAGGTCGAGATAGGCATTGTGAATCTGTCACTTGGAGACGAGGACGGAAGCATGTTGAGATCTCTGTAAGCCTCCCATTATTACTTTACCAGTATGTGTAACGCTATAGTGTCTTTACAAGTCCGTTGAGAAAATAAGAGTTCCAGTAGCAACCAGATATTTTCCATAAACTAGCTGTGGTGTGTCTGGACTGCTTCTCTAAGCATCGCATAGAAACAGCATACAGTGTGTACATTTTGGAGGGTATGTACCAACAGCGCAAACACAATGTAAGCTGATGCATTTATTTTATTTAACCTTATTTTAACGAGGCAAGTCAGTTAAGAACAAATTATTCTTCACAATGACAGCCTACTCCGGCAAAACCCAGACCCAGACGACGCTGGTCCAATGAACCTTATGATGGGATAAAGGTCAGCACGTTTGGTCAGGGAGTTGGTCAAATCAAATTCAATTGTATTGATTGCATATACTTACTTTGCAGATGTTATTGCAGGTAATACTTGTGTTTCTCCAACAGTAATGTGTACCTAAGAATACAAAACAATACACACAAATCCCAAAAATAAAAACAAAGAAATTAAGAAACACCAGAACGAGCAATGTCAGAGTCAGGAATCTAAATATAGATCCATATACAGTGCATTGGGAAAGTATTCAGACCCCTTCCTTTTCCAGGTTTTGTTATGTTACAGCCTTATTATAAAACGTATTAAAGAAAAATGTTTCATCATCAATCTACATCCAATAGCCCATAATGACAAAGCAAAAAAACAGGTTGACATTTTTGCAAATTTATTAACACAAAATACCTTATTTACAAAAACTATTAAAAACACAAATACCTTATTTACATAGGTATGACAGCCAGCTTGGAGTTTGCCAAAAGGCACCTAAAGGACTCTTAGACCATGAGAAACAAGATTCTCTGGTCTGATGAAACCAAGATTGAACTCTTTGGCCTGATTGCCAAGCATCACGTCTGGAGGAAACCTGGCACTGTCCCTATGGTGAAGCATGGTGGTGGCAGCATCATACTGTGAGGATGTTTTTCAGCGACATGGAATGGGAGACTAGAGCATTCAGGACCTCAGACTGGGGCGAAGGTTCACCTTCCAACAGGACAACAACCCTAAGCACACAGCCAAGACAAAGCAGGAGTGGCTTCGGGACAAGTCTCTGAACGTCTTTGAGTGGCCCAGCCAGAGCCTGGGCCTGATCTAACATCTCTTGAGAGACTTGAAAATAGCTGTGCAGTGACACTCCCCATCTAACCTGACAGAACTTGAGAGGATCTGCAGAAAAGAATGGGAGAATCTTCCCAAATACAGGTGTGCTAAGCTTGTAGCATCATACCCAAGAAGACTTGAGGCTATAATCTCTAACAAAGGTGCTTCAACAAATTACTGATTAAAGGGTCTGAATACTTATGTCAATATAATATTTCAGTTTTTACTTTTAATACATTTACAAAAATGTTTTTTAAAAACTGTCTATTCTTTGTCATTATGTGGTATTGTGTGTAGATTGATGATGGAAAACACGAATCTAATACATTTTAGAATAAGGCTGAAAAATAAAAACGTAGAAAACGTCAAGGGGTCTGAATACTTTCCGAACACACTTCTCACTGAGTGTACAAAACTTCAGGAACACCTGCTCTTTCCATGACATAGACTGACCAGGTGAATCCAAGTGAAGCTATGATGCCTTATTGATGTCACCTGTTAAATCTATCAAGTCGTCACGAATTGAGGTTGTTCTGAGGGCAAAAGGGGATACAACTCAATATTAGAAAGGTGTTACTAATGTTTTGTACACTCTGTGTAGCTATCTGTTGCCTACTGGGTCAATTTCACACCAAATAGTCTGAAGCAACAGGACTTTTCTCGCAGGCTCTATTTCCCTATTTGGGAGCATTGCAAACTGTAGTTTGGGATTTTTGACCTGATTACATATACATTGAACAGATGCCTTTCGGCATGTTTTGTTATTTCTGTTTAATAACAACAAAAAAATAGATAATGATGTTGGCACTTTTACAATGGGGGTAAATGAAAAGATAATCGTGTTTGAGGGAAATTCCTTCTTATGACATGACTACAGACTCAGGAGTACATGCCACCTTTCCATTCAAACAATGCAGTCAATCCACAATCGCTGAAATCAGTTGATGAAATGACTTAGACAAGTTAAATGCAACAAGTACTGATATTGTATCATGTAATAGCAATAATTACAGTTTTCCAAGAAAATAAAAAAATAACATTTATGGTCTGTTTACATATATATATTAGAGGCTATTTATTTAGAAGAAAAAAATCGATATATATATATATAACCGCAACATGTAAAGTCCCATTTTTCAAGAGCTGAAATAAAAGATCCCATAAATGTTCCATACGCACAAAAAGCTTATTTCTCTCATATGTTGTGCACAAATTTGGTTACATCCCTGTCAGTGAGTATTTCTCCTTACCAAGATATTCCATCCACCTGATAGGTGTAGCATATAAAGAAGCTGATTAAACAGCATAATCATTAAACAGGTGCACCTTGTGCTGGGGACAATAAAAAGGCACTCTAAGATGTGCAGTGCCACAGATGTCTCAACTTCTGAGGGAGTGTTCAATTGGCATGCTGACTGCAAGAATGTCCTCCAGAGCCGCCTCCAATGTCGTTTTAGTGAATTTGGCAAAATGTCCAACCAGCCTCACAACCGTAGACCACATGTAACCACGCCAGCCCAGGACCTCCACATCCGGCTTCTTCACCTGCAGGATCTTCTGAGATCAGCCACCCGGACAGCTGATGAAACTGTGGGTTTGCACAACCAAAGAATTTTCTCCTAAACTGTAAGAAACTGTCTCAGGAAACCTGACGGCATTTCGGCATCATAACCGACTTCAGTTGGCAAACGCTCATATTTGATAGCCACTGGCACGGTGGAGAAGTGTGCTCTACACGGATGGGGATGTCGTGGGGACGAATGGATGGCGGCATCGTGGGGACGAACGGTTTGCTCATGTCAACGTTGGGAACAGAGTGCCCCATGGTGGCGGTGGGGTTATGGTATGGGTAGGCATAAGCTAAGGACAATGAAGACAATTGCATTTTATCGACGGCAATTTGAATGCACAGAGATACCGTGACAATATCCTGAGGCCCATTATCGTGCCAATCATCCTCCACCATCACCTCATGTTTGCGGCCCCAGGCCTAAGGTTTCTGGGATAATGGTGTTTATGTGAGCCATGACCAGCCTTTCGAAGCACTTCATGGCTACAGATGTGAGTGCTACGAGTCGGTAGTTCTTTAGGCAGGTTTCCTTAGTGTTCTCGGGCACAGGCACTATGATTGTCTGCTTAAAACATGTTGGTATTACAGACTCAGACAGAGAGGTTGAAAATGTCAGTGAAGACACTTGCCAGTTGGTCAGTGCATGCTCACAGTACACATCCTGGTAATCCTTGTAAATGTTGACCTGTTTAACCTCTCTATGGTATGTGGGATGCTAGCGTCCCACCTGGCCAACATCCAGTGAGATTGCAGAGCGCCAAATTCAAATACAGAAATACTCATTATAAAAACTCAGAAAAGATACAACTATTTTACATAGGATTAAAGATTAACTTCTTGTGAATCCAACCAAAAATGCTTTACGGCGAAAGCATACCTTACAATTATTTGAGAACATAGCCCAGCAGACAAATCCTTACAAACAGTAACCTGCCAGGTAGAAGAGTTACACAAGTCAGAAATAGAGATAAAATGAATCACTTACCTTTGATGATCTTCATATGTTTGCACTCAGAAGACATTCATTTATTCAATAAATGTTCCTTTTGTTCGATAAAGTCTCTCTTTATATCCGAAAACCTCAGTTTTGTTTGCACGTTTTCTTCAGTAATCCACAGGCTCAAACTCAGTCACAACAGGCAGACAAAAAAATCAAAATTGTATCCATAAAGTTCATAGAAACATGTCAAACGATGTTTATATTCAATCGTCAGGTTGTTTTTACCCTAAATAATCGATAATATTTCAACCGGACAATAACGGCAGCGTAGCCTAGTGGTTAGAGCGTTGGACTAGTAACCGGAAGGTTGCAAGTTCAAACCCCCGAGCTGACAAGGTACAAATCTGTCGTTCTGCCCCTGAACAGGCAGTTAACCCACTGTTCCTAGGCCGTCATTGAAAATAAGAATTTGTTCTTAACTGACTTGCCTAGTTAAATAAAGGTAAATAAATAATAATATAAAAGGTCAACAAGAAAGGCACACTCTCGGTCTCGCGCGTGAAAAAGCCTTGTGATACGGCAGGGTCCACTCAATTAGACTGCTCTTACTCCCTCATTTTTCAGAATACAAGCCTGAAACCATTTCTAAAGACTGGTGACATCTAGTGGAAGGCATAGGAACTGCAATTTGAGTCCTAAGTCAATACTGTAATGGCATTGAATAACTACAAACAAACAAATAACTACAAACAAACAAAAAATCCTACTTCCTGAGTGGATTGTTCTCAGGTTTTCGCCTGCCAAATCAGTTCTGTTATACTCACAGACATTATTTTAACAGTTTTGGAAACTTTAGAGTGTGTTCTATCCAACTCTACTAACTATATGCATATCCTATATTCTGGACCTGAGTAGAAGGCAGTTTAACTTGGGCATGCTTTTCATCCAAAAATCTAAATGCTGCCCCCTACCCTAGAGAAGTTAAAGGTCTTTACTCACATTGGCTGCAGAGAGCGTGATCACACAGTCTTCAAAAACTGTTATTTGCTTCGAAGCGAACATAGAAGTAGTTTAGCTCGTCTAGTAGGCTCGTGTCACTGGGCAGCTCTCGGCTGTGTTCCCCTTTTGTAGTCTAGTCTGTAATGGTTTGCAAGCCCTGCCACATCTGACGTGCGTCAGAGCTCATGTAGTACGATTCAATCTTAGTCCTGTATTGACGTTTTGCCTGTTTAATGGTTCGTCGTGGGGCATAGCGGGATTTGTTATAAGCTTCCGGGTTAGAGTCTCGCTCCTTGAAAGCGGCAGCTCTAGCCTTTATGTTCTTCTTCTGGTTGGGGTATGTATGTACTGTCACTGTTGGGGTGACGTCATTGATGAACTTATAGATGAAACCAATTACTGATGTGGTGTACTCCTCAAAGCCATTGGAGGAATCCCGGAACATATTCCATTCTGTGCTAGCAAAACAGTCCTGTAGCTTAGCATCTGCTTCATCTGACCACTTTTTATTGGTGCTTCCTGCTTTAATTTTAGCCTGTAAGCAGGAATCGGGAGAATAGAATTATGGTCAGATTTGCCAAATGGAGGGCGAGGGAGAGCTTTGTATGCTCTCTGTGTATGAAGTAAAGGAGGTCCAGAGTTTTTAAATCCTCTGGTTGCACATTTAACATGCAGATAGAAATTTGGTCAAATGGATTTATGTTTCCCTGCATTAAAGTCCCTACTAGGAGCGCCGCCTCTGGGTGAGCATTTTCTTGTTTGCTTATGGCGGAATACAGCTCATTCAATGCTGTCTTATTGCCAGCCTCTGACTGTGGTGGTATGTAAACAGCTACAAGCAAAACCTTGATACTTCCTTAGATATCGTGCACCAGCTGTTATTTACAAAAATACATAGCCCCTTGTCTTTCCAGACTCCGCTGTTCTATCCTGCCAGTACAGTGTATAACCAGCCAGCTGTATGTTCATAGTGTCTTCATTCAGCCACGTCTCCGGGAAGCATAAGATATTACAGTTTTTAGTGTCTCTTTGATTGTTTTATCTTCCGTGTAGGTAATCAATTTTTTTTGTCCAAAGATTGCACGTTTGCTAGCAGAATGGAAGAAATTGGGGGTTTAGTTGATCACCTACGAATTCTCAGAAGGCAGCCCGCCCTCCGGACCATTTTTCTCCGCCTCCTCTTCACGCAAATCACAGGTATCTGGGCCTGTTTCCGAGAAAGCAGTATATCATTCGTTTGCCCGTCAGACTCGTTAAAGGAAAAAAAATATACTGCCAGTCTGTGCTGAGTAATCACAGTCCTGATGTCCAGAAGTTCTTTTGGGTCATAAGAGACGGTAGCAGCAACATTATGTACAACATAAGTAAAAATACAAGTTACAAACAAAGCAAATAAATAAACAAAAACACAATCGGTTGGAGGCACGTAAAACTGCCTTCTTCTCCGGCGCCATCTTACATGACATTATTTTGCGCTATCAATAATTCAGTTACACTTTTTCTGATATCACATGCCTTTCTTTTATTTTCATGCAGAAGTCAAATCAAGATTATGCCTCTACAGCCATTAATTCCAATTAACTAGTTGCTCCTACCCTCTACTTTTTTGAACATTTTGTTAAAAATCGCGCAACATTTCAGCGCCCTGCTACTCATGCCAGGAATATAGTACGTTCATATGGTTAGAATGTGTGTATAGGAAACCCTCGGATGTTTTTAAAACTGGTTAAATCACGACTGTGGCTATTACATAACGTGCGTTACATCGGAAAGCGCAGGAAAACCTGATCACAGAAAATGGAAATAAATATCCTTGCGCCACTTCCAGCAATTGTTAACAGTGAGCCGAATTAGATAAAACCGAGCATTCAACTCCCACAGCATCCCCATGTAGTCGAGTATCTTGTGAATTTAATCCTCTTTGATTCTTGGTTGAACCGAAAGAGGGGCACGACGTACCTCCGGTCTCCGCCCAGATCATTCCGGAAGAGCTCTCTCCTGAAATTTTTTCCAAGATGACAGCTAATGATATGTACATCGCCTACGGATGAATTTTATCGCTTATTAACGTTTACTAATACCTAAAGTAGCATTACAAATGTATTTCGAAGTGTTTTGTGAAAGTTTATCGTCTACTTTTTGAATTTTAAAAAATGACGTTACGTTGTGAAATCGCTGTTTTTTTCGTTTATCACACAGTCTACATATAACGATATCTTGGCTTTATATGGCCCGATTTAATCGAAATAAAGACCCAATAGTGTTTATGGGACATCTAGGAGTGCCAACAAAGAAGATGGTGAAAGGTAATGACTGTTTTCTATTTTATTGTGCGGTTTGTGTAACGCCGAAATGCTAATTATTTTGTTTACGTCCCCTGCTGTGCTTTTCTGTTGTAGTGTATTGGTGCATGCTATCAGATAATAGCTTCTCATGCTGTCGCCGAAAAGCATTTTAAAAATCTGACTTGTTGCCTGGATTCACAACGAGTGTAGCTTTAATTTGATACCCTGCATGTGTATTTTAATGAACTTTTGAGTTTTAACTAATACTATTAGCATTTAGCGTAGCACATTTGCATTTCCAGAGCTCTAGTTGGGACGCAAGCGTCCCAGGTAGAGGTAAGAGGTTAAACTAATATGGATTATTTTACCAATATGGCTCCCATTTTAGTTGGAACTTTTAGGGTTTATGACATGGCCTGTCAGAAATTTAATAGGATCTTTACGCTCTCAACATTGTGCTTGAGCATGTGTGTGTTTATGTATATAAGGGAGTGTCACACCCTGATCTGTTTCACCTGTCTTTGTGATTGCCTCCACCCCTCCAGGTGTCGCCCATCTTCCCCATTATCCCCTGTGTATTTATATGTATCTGTCTTGTCTGTTGCCAGTTTGCTCTGTTTAGTCAAGCCTGCCAGCGTTTTTCCCTCTGGTCCTGCCTCTGGATTGTTCCTGTTCTCTAGTTTTCCCGGGTTTGACCTTTTCTGCCTGCCCTGACCCCAAGCCTGCCTGTAACTTTGTTCCACCTTTGTGGATTATTGACCCCGGCCTGTCCTTGACCTGTATTTTGCCTATCCCTGTTGGATTATTAACCTCTTAGTGCGTAAATCACTCTAGCGGGATCAAATTCGACAACATCCGGTGAAATCGGAACACGCCAAATTCAAAATACAAAATCGTAATTTTAAACATTCATGAAAATACAAGTGTCCTACATCATTTAATAGCTTAACTTCTTGTTAATAGCCGCTAGTCAAAAAGGCTTTACGGAGAAACCATGCAATTATCTGAGGACAGCACACCGCACACAAAAGCATTACAAACATTTTCCAAACAAGCAGAGGCGTCACGAAAGACAGAAATAGCGATAAAATAAATCACTTACCTTTGAAGATCTTCCTCTGTTTGCAATCACAAGGCTCCCAGCTACATAACAAATGGTCCTTTTGTTCAATTAAGTCCTTCTTTTGATCCAAAAAAAGTCAGTTTAGTTGGTGCGCTTGACTCAGTAATCCACCGGTTTCCCTCGTTCAAAATGCATACAAATGAATCCCGAAAGTTACCAATAATCTTCGTCCAAACAAGTCTAACAACATTTCTAATTAATCCTCAGGTACCCTAATATGTAAATAAGCGATACAATTTAAGACGGAGAAATGTATGTTCATTACCGGAGATAAATAATGAAGTGTGCGCCCTCACCGAAGCGCGCCACAATACTACAGCCAAAATGGGAGCCACCTAGAAAAACTACAAATTCTAGCTCATTTTTCAAAAAACAAGCCTGAAAGTTTTTCTAAAGACTTTTGACATCTACTGGAAGAACTTTAACCTGGGAGGTATTCCATTGATTCAACCATAGACAGGCATTTAAAATGGTGTCACCTCCAAAACAAACATTTCCGGATGGATTCTCCTCTGGTTTATTATTCTCCTCAGATTCTCCTCGGGCTATATCCGTTCTGTTATACTCACAGACATAATTTTAACAGTTTTGGAAACTAGAGTGTTTTCTATCGAATACTATCAATTATATGCATATCCTAGCTTCTGGGCCTGAGTAACAGGCAGTTTACTTTGGGCACGTCAGTCATCCGAAATACCAAATACTGCCACCATCAAGAAGTTGAACTGTTGTTAATTCAACATTGTCTGCATCTGGGTCTTACCTTGAAACGTGATAGTACGAACTGGCCATGACTGACCAAGCAGACCCGGGCTAGATGCCCAATAAAATCTCCTCCCAAGGAGCCACCATCATTAGGCATGAGGAATTGCTTCGTGGCCTTATGGAGGGGGTCCAAACATTGGCTGAAAGCCATGACGGGTGTTGGACATTTGGCAGGAGCAATTCCACGGGTTGTCTGGGAGGCAGCCTACCACAGTGGTAACCCCACAGCCCCTCAGTAACTCAGCTGCTAGCAGCGCCGTCTCATCGGTAACTCCACCTTCTCGGGAGCCTCGCTTACCTCACCCGGAACGCTTCAATGGAGAGCTGAGTGCCTGTTGGGCATTTCTAGCTCAGTGTGCCCTCATCTTTGAGCTTCAGCCATCCTCCTTCCCCTCAGGTTGCTCCAAGATAGCCTACCTCATCACGCTGATGTCCGGGAGGGCTCTCACCTGGGCTACTGCTGTATGGAAACAGCCGGCCATATGCGTTAGTTTGGAAGGGTTCGTGGGAGAGGTGAAGAAGATTTTTGATGCCCCATTCTCCGGGAGAGAAGCTGCCCGGAAGCTAATCCAGCTTCGGTAGGAGTCGCGCAGTGTGGCAGACTATGGGGTGGATTTCCACACATTGGCAGCGGAGAGTGCTTGGAACCAGGAAGCACTGTTCGATATGTTCCTGCATGGCGTCTTGGAGGAGGTTAAGGACGAGCTTGCTATTCGGGAGTTACATACAGATGTCGATTCCCTGATCGCGTTGACCATCCGCATCGAATGGCAATTACGGGAACGACGGATGGAGAGGAAATTCTATTTCGGTCGCACATCCAGGGATTCCACCTGGCCTCCGAGTCATCCAGGAAGTCCCCGACGGTCCCATTGCCGAGAGAACCCGAGGCTTCCTGTCCTCCCCCGCGAGTGGCCGAAGATGGCCGAGTCACCGTTCCCGAGCCTATGCAACCAGGCAGAGCTGGGCGCTCATAAGAGGAACGGCAATACAGGCTCAACACGAAGAAATGTCTGTATTGCGGGACTCTTGGTCATTTGGTGTCCTCTTGTCCTTTAAAAAAAACAAGTTCACCGGTAGGAGTGAGTAATCTGGTGGGCCATATGGATAACTTTTCTGCTTCCCTTTGCTCGCACCCCATTTCATTTCATTCTGCTGTGGGGAAACCAGTCTAAACCTCTCCAGGTCCTCATTGACTCTGGGGCTGATGAGAGCTTTTTGGACGCTACCCTGTCTTCTAAACTGAACATCCCCACTCATGTTAGAGCGCTGGACAGTCGCTCTATAGGCCAGGTAACTCATAATACCACTGCCATCAACCTACAGAGAGACTATTTCTGCTCATCAAGTCTCCTCAGATTCCCTTTGTTTTGGGATTCTCCTGGCTCTGGCGACACAATGCCATCATCAACTGGTCTATGGGTGCCATCATGGGCTGGAGTCCGTTCTGCCACGACCATTGTCTGAAGTCAGCGCAACCTGCCCCGGGACGTCTTCCTGGGGGTTCGGAAGGTGCTCCAGACCTCTATGCAATCCCCGCGGGTGTACCAGGACCTCTGGGAGGTGTTCAGCGATGCCCGGGCCACTTTGTTTACGCTGCACCAACTCTATGACTGCGGGATTGACCTTCTCCCGATCACCATGCCGCCCTCAGGGATGTCTGTACTCTCTGTCGAGACCAGAGACCAAGGCTATGGAGACCTACATTGGGGACTCCCTAACAACAGGATTTATCCATCCCTCTTTCTCTCCCGCCGGCGCAGTGTTCTTCTTAGTGGAGAAAAAGGACAAGACCCTGCACCCGTGCATTGACCGTTAAGAACCGTTACCCACTACCTCTCATTTCCTCTGCCTTCGAGCCACTCCAGGGGGCCACTGTGTTTTCCAAGCTGGATCTACGGAACGCCTACCACCTGGTGTGGATACGAGAGGGGAACGAGTGGAAGACCGCCTTCATCATGGCCAGCGGCCACAACGAATATCTGGTCATGCCTTTTGGGCATGAGGGAGAGAGAAAGAGATAGAGAAAGATAGACAGAGAGAAAGAGATAGAGAAAGATAGGCAGAGAGAAAGAGATAGAGAAAGAGATAGAGAAAGATAGGGAGAGAGAAAGAGATAGAGAAAGATAGGCAGAGAGAAAGAGATAGAGAAGGGATGACTTTGTGGAAATAATCCACAAATGTTGTTAAATCCACAACACAAACACAGTTCTGGAGAGAAAGAGCAACAACAGCATAAATTATGGATGTGTATTTTCGCTCTGGCTATCTACTCTGATTTCAGAGCATTCTCTTCTGAGTGTGCCAGAGGGCAGAATAACTAATGAATTTACAAATGCTCAACACCTGCTAAATATGGCCGGTGTCAGTAATCATTGGCAAAAAACGTAATTAAATTGTTGCCAGTAGCAGTTACAGTCACCACCGCTCTGGATAATATGAAAACAGCCTAACCAGCTCTGCTAGTGCCGTAAAATGGTAGGAGTGAGGTGTTCTCTCATTTGTGTCTGAAGTAGCTAGCCAGTTAGCTTGGGTGCTTGACTGCCGTTGTGTGGTCAGAACGCTCAGATCAACTCGGCCAGAGAGTCCAGTGTGCACTCCAAACGCTCCAAAAGCAAAACACTCTGACAATGCTCTGAATTTATGAACGCCCAGAGCGCACTCTGGCACTCCAAAGTGAATTTACAAACACACCCTATGTCTGAACAACTATCCTTACGCCAGTGTGTGTGTGTGTGTGTGTGTGTGTGTGTGTGTGTGTGTGTGTGTGTGTGTGTGTGTGTGTGAGCAGAAGACAAAAATAATTGGTGGTTCTGAAGGCTATCACAAATCCCATTCTCTTACCTATAAGCCTGCAACACTCCCCATTCATGATGTCTTCCATCCATCCCCCCTCTCCTCTCCTCTCCTCTCCTCTCCTCTCCTCTCCTCTCCTCTCCTCTCCTCTCCTCTCCTCTCCTCTCCTCTCCTCTCATCTCCTCTCCTCTCCTCTCCTCTCCTCTCCTAAACTCTACCCCTTCAGGCATGCTGAGTCCCTTTCCCTGCCTAGTGTGATATAAGAGCTGTCTGTTGTCTTGCTCCACACCTTTATTATTCATCTCTAAAGAGAAGAGAAGAGAAGAGAGGCAGAGGTGGCCACTCACTTACTGCAGACATGTATATGCTGGCCAGCGTGTGGTTTGCATATAAAAGCCTGCTGGTGAGAGTGATTAAATGGGTATCAGGTAGTATGTTGAAATGGCTATTGTTAAAAGGGATGTATCTGTTTAAGACATCCTTGGTAGGGATAACATCATTGCAGCAAGCGAGTCCAGACTTCTAGACTATCTCCCTCTTTCTTTCTCTTTCACTCTCTTTCTCTCTCTGTTTCTCTCTTTCTCTCTTTCTCTCTATCACTCTCTCTCTCTCTCCCTCACTTTCTATCCTCCACTTACTTGCTGTGTACGCCAAATTAGTCTCATTGTGTTTTACTGGGTGTCTCAGTGACCACACACACTGAGCTACAGCCCCTCTACTCCACAGTGTCTAATAAAGCACTAATGGAGGAAACACTGGCTCCTCATTAGGATGTTATTCATGGCTATTGTTTCTTCACACACAGCCTGGTAGTGTAACTTACAGGGCTGGACAATACTCTGGGGCTTATTCACTCTCTAGCCCATGTGCCAGGAATTGACAAGCTTCCTGCTGAATCATATAACCATTTTCTCGGAGAGGGACCTCTTTATGTTTCAGGAGTCCTTATATTGTTATTTGTTGCTTAGTAGAAGCAAGCAGGGTTGGGTAGTTTACTTTGTAAATGTAATCCGTTACAGTTTCTAGTACCTGTCCAAAATTGTAATCAGTAACGTAGCTTTTGGATTACCCAAACACAGTGGCGTAATCTGATTACTTTCAGCTACTTCCCCCTTATGAATCATTAGAAGAAGACAAAAAGGATCCATCAAACACATTTGGTGTGTCGTCTTAGTGGTCTCTGACTTGTGGTCAGACGGAGGTGGAACAACTGAAACTTGGGCGTTTTTTCAAAGTAATGTCCTTTTTCCACAAACATCTTATTTGAATTTATAATCTTAGCATTAATCATCCACTTTTTCAAAAGCATCTGTAATCTGATTACAATATTTTAGCTGGTAACTTAACTCCTTACATTTTTTAAAAAACAGATTACTCCCCAACCCTGGTAGCAAGCAGTGTAGTCTTTTATTGAAAAAAGTGGGAGAATTGGGTTTTCTATAAAATTGGAGGCCAGGAGAGGAGAGGAGGACATCATCGTACAGTAGCCACTGTGCTTCTACATCTGCATTGCTTGCTCTTTGGGGTTTTAGGCTGGGTTTCTGTATAAGCACTTTGTGACATCTGCTGATGTAAAAAGGGCTTTATAAATAAATTGTATTGATTGATTGACTCTTCACCCAGCCCCAAGTCTCTGCAATACTCTGGGGGGTAGGAAGCATCCAGGTGTACTTCCCTCTCAAACACACACACACACACACACACACACACACACACACACACACACAGGATAATTTGACATTTAAATGAGGTCTAGGACACAATGCAGAGTGATTGGCAGTAGGAGGGGTGTGTTGATGGGAGGACTCTGTGAGGAACTGATAACAGCTGTCTTATTCACTCACTGGAGGAGAGGAGAGCATAAACACACACTTTACTTGTAGTGACACACACACACTCCCATATACACAGTCCCATAAACACACTCAGACACATATACACACGCATACACGCTCCCAGAAGCATGCACCAGTTAGCCTCGAGCTAGGCCCATCTCTCGGCTAGAAAACGAAGTATACCAACGGCTTGCCAATTTTGTCTGCACCCTTTGTCAACACGGAGCCCCGCCGATCCATCACGACTGTTCTGCTGATCTGCTGATGTAATTCGGCCAATGCGTCGTGGATGTAATTCAACCAGCCTCTGCGTCGTGGATGTGGTGAAGATCCATCTGCTAGCCTCGGCCCACTAGCTTCCTGGACTATGTGTCTCCCACTCACCTAGTGTAGTAATCGACTACCGAACGGTGAAGATCCATCTGCTAGCCTCGGCCCACTAGCTTCCTGGACTATGTGTCTCCCGCTCACCTAGTGTTGTAATCGACTACCGAACGGTGAAGATCCATCTGCTAGCCTCGGCCCACTAGCTTCCTGGACTATGTGTCTCCCGCTCACCTAGTGTAGTAATCGACTACCGAACGGTGAAGATCCATCTGCTAGCCTCGGCCCACTAGCTTCCTGGACTATGTGTCTCCTGCTCACCTAGTGTAGTAATCGACTACCGAACGGCTCCCTGTTTCATCTATTTCAACCATCTACACAGCTGAGGCCTGCTGGACTGTTCATTAGTGCGGTACTTCATTTTGTTTACCTGTCGGCCTCAGCCTTGAACTGAGGCCCTGTGTGTAGCTAACTGACCCTCTCTGCCCATTTATCAGCATTTACCAGTTGTTGTCTCGCCCGTTGTCTTAGCTCTCCCAATCAACACCTGTGATTGCTTTATGCCTCTCTTTAACGTCAATATGCCCTGTATACTGTTGTTTACGGCAGCTCTCATTGCTTTATTTTACTCCAGAGCCCCTAGTCCTGCTTAACATGCCACCCCCTTGTCCTACCCCACACACACACACACAGTTAAGAACAAATTCTTATTTTTTATTTTATTTTACCCCTTTTTCTCCCCAATTTCGTGTTATCCAATTGTTTAGTTGCTACTATCTTGTCTCATCGCTACAACTCCCGTACAGTCTCGGGAGAGACGAAGATTGAAAGTCCTCCTCCGATACGCAACCCAACCAAGCCGCACTGCTTCTTAACACAGCGCCATCCAACCCGGAAGCCAGCCACACCAATGTGTCGGAGGAAACACCGTGCACCTGGCAACCTTGGTTAGCGCGCACTGCGCCCGTCCCGCCACAGGAGTCGCTGGTGCGCGATAAGATTTCCCTACCGGCCAAACCCTCCCTAACCCGGAAGACGCCAGGCCAATTGTGCGTTGCCCCAAGGACCTCCCGGTCACGGCCAGTTACGACAGAGCCTGGGCGCGAACCCAGAGTCTCTGGTGGCACAGCTGGCACTGCAGTACAGCGCCCTTAACCAGTGCGCCACCCGGGAGGCCCTCAAATTCTTATTTTCAATGACGGCCTAGGAACAGTGGGTTAACTGCCTTGTTCAGGGGCAGAACGACAGATTTGTACCTTGTTAGCTCGGGGATTCAATCTTGCAACCTTTCGGTTACTAGTCCAACGCTCCAACCACTAGGCTACGCGGAGATGCAGCAAGCTTAACTGGCACCTCCAGAGATGCAACCTCTCTCATCGTCACTCAATGCCTAGGTTTACCCCCACTGTACTCGCACCCTACCATACCCTTGTCTGTACACTATGCCCTCAATCTATCCTACTGTTAAGGGAATTTGTCTCAATAATGACTAATTATGTGTACATTTCAATCAGGACTGACTAATCAGAATACTATTATGTTACTGTATATGTACTAATCAGAATACTATTATGTTACTGAATATGTATGAATTTTCTTTTTAATCCTAGTACATTTACATTACATTTAAGTCATTTAGGAGACGCTCTTATCCAGAGCGACTTACAAATTGGTGCATTCACCTTATGACATCCAGTGGAACAGTAGTGCATCTAAATCTTTTAAGGGGGGTGAGAGGGATTACTTTATCCTATCCTAGGTATTCGTTAAAGAGGTGGGGTTTCAGGTGTCTCCGGAAGGTGGTGATTGACTCCGCTGTCCTGGCGTCGTGAGGGAGTTTGTTCCACCATTGGGGGGCCAGAGCAGCGAACAGTTTTGACTGGGCTGAGCGGGAACTGTACTTCCTCAGTGGTAGGGAGGCGAGCAGGCCAGAGGTGGATGAACGCAGTGCCCTTGTTTGGGTGTAGGGCCTGATCAGAGCCTGGAGGTACTGAGGTGCCGTTCCCCTCACAGCTCCGTAGGCAAGCACCATGGTCTTGTAGCGGATGCGAGCTTCAACTGGAAGCCAGTGGAGAGAGCGGAGGAGCGGGGTGACGTGAGAGAACTTGGGAAGGTTGAACACCAGACGGGCTGCGGCGTTCTGGATGAGTTGTAGGGGTTTAATGGCACAGGCAGGGAGCCCAGCCAACAGTGAGTTGCAGTAATCCAGACGGGAGATGACAAGTGCCTGGATTAGGACCTGCGCCGCTTCCTGTGTGAGGCAGGGTCGTACTCTGCGGATGTTGTAGAGCATGAACCTACAAGAACGGGCCACCGCCTTGATGTTAGTTGAGAACGACAGGGTGTTGTCCAGGATCACGCCAAGGTTCTTAGCGCTCTGGGAGGAGGACACAATGGAGTTGTCAACCGTGATGGCGAGATCATGGAACGGGCAGTCCTTCCCCGGGAGGAAGAGCAGCTCCGTCTTGCCGAGGTTCAGCTTGAGGTGGTGATCCGTCATCCACACTGATATGTCTGCCAGACATGCAGAGATGCGATTCGCCACCTGGTCATCAGAAGGGGGAAAGGAGAAGATTAATTGTGTGTCGTCTGCATAGCAATGATAGGAGAGACCATGTGAGGTTATGACAGAGCCAAGTGACTTGGGTTATAGCGAGAATAGGAGAGGGCCTAGAACAGAGCCCTGGGGGACACCAGTGGTGAGAGCACGTGGTGTGGAGACGGATTCTCGCCACGCCACCTGGTAGGAGCGACCTGTCAGGTAGGACGCAATCCAAGCGTGGGCCGCGCCGGAGATGCCCAACTCGGAGAGGGTGGAGAGGAGGATCTGATGGTTCACAGTATCGAAGGCAGCCGATAGGTCTAGAAGGATGAGAGCAGAGGAGAGAGAGTTAGCTTTAGCAGTGCGGAGCGCCTCCGTGATACAGAGAAGAGCAGTCTCAGTTGAATGACTAGTCTTGAAACCTGACTGATTTGGATCAAGAAGGTCATTCTGAGAGAGATAGCGGGAGAGCTGGCCAAGGACGGCACGTTCAAGAGTTTTGGAGAGAAAAGAAAGAAGGGATACTGGTCTGTAGTTGTTGACATCGGAGGGATCGAGTGTAGGTTTTTTCAGAAGGGGTGCAACTCTCGCTCTCTTGAAGACGGAAGGGACGTAGCCAGCGGTCAGGGATGAGTTGATGAGCGAGGTGAGGTAAGGGAGAAGGTCTCCGGAAATGGTCTGGAGAAGAGAGGAGGGGATAGGGTCAAGCGGGCAGGTTGTTGGGCGGCCGGCCGTCACAAGACGCGAGATTTCATCTGGAGAGAGAGGGGAGAAAGAGGTCAGAGCACAGGGTAGGGCAGTGTGAGCAGAACCAGCGGTGTCGTTTGACTTAGCAAACGAGGATCGGATGTCGTCGACCTTCTTTTCAAAATGGTTGACGAAGTCATCTGCAGAGAGGGAGGAGGGGGGATTCAGGAGGGAGGAGAAGGTTGCAAAGAGCTTCCTAGGGTTAGAGGCAGATGCTTGGAATTTAGAGTGGTAGAAAGTGGCTTTAGCAGCAGAGAGAGAAGAGGAAAATGTAGAGAGGAGGGAGTGAAAGGATGTCAGGTCCGCAGGGAGGCGAGTTTTCCTCCATTTCCGCTCGGCTGCCCGGAGCCCTGTTCTGTGAGCTCGCAATGAGTCGTCGAGCCACGGAGCGGGAGGGGAGGACCGAGCCGGCCTGGAGGATAGGGGACATAGAGAGTCAAAGGATGCAGAAAGGGAGGAGAGGAGGGTTGAGGAGGCAGAATCAGGAGATAGGTTGGAGAAGGTTTGAGCAGAGGGAAGAGATGATAGGATGGAAGAGGAGAGAGTAGCGGGGAGAGAGAGCGAAGGTTGGGACGGCGCGATACCATCCGAGTAGGGGCAGTGTGGGAAGTGTTGGATGAGAGCGAGAGGGAAAAGGATACAAGGTAGTGGTCGGAGACTTGGAGGGGAGTTGCAATGAGGTTAGTGGAAGAACAGCATCTAGTAAAGATGAGGTCGAGCGTATTTCCTGCCTTGTGAGTAGGGGGGAAGGTGAGAGGGTGAGGTCAAAAGAGGAGAGGAGTGGAAAGAAGGAGGCAGAGAGGAATGAGTCAAAGGTAGACGTGGGGAGGTTAAAGTCGCCCAGAACTGTGAGAGGTGAGCCGTCCTCAGGAAAGGAGCTTATCAAGGCATCAAGCTCATTGATGAACTCTCCGAGGGAACCTGGAGGGCGATAAATGATAAGGATGTTAAGCTTGAAAGGGCTGGTAACTGTGACAGCATGGAATTCAAAGGAGGCGATAGACAGATGGGTAAGGGGAGAAAGAGAGAATGACCACTTGGGAGAGATGAGGATCCCGGTGCCACCACCCCGCTGACCAGAAACTCTCGGGGTGTGCGAGAACACGTGGGCAGACGAAGAGAGAGCAGTAGGAGTAGCAGTGTTGTCTGTGGTGATCCATGTTTCCGTCAGTGCCAAGAAGTCGAGGGACTGGAGGGAGGCATAGGCTGAGATGAACTCTGCCTTGTTGGCCGCAGATCGGCAGTTCCAGAGGCTACCGGAGACCTGGAACTCCACGTGGGTCGTGCGCGCTGGGACCACCAGATTAGGGTGGCCGCGGCCACGCGGTGTGGAGCGTTTGTATGGTCTGTGCAGAGAGGAGAGAACAGGGATAGACAGACACATAGTTGACAGGCTACACAAGAGGCTACGCTAATGCAAAGGAGATTGGAATGACAAGTGGACTACACGTCTCGAGTGTTCAGAAAGTTAAGCTTACGTAGCAAGAATCTTATTGACTAAAATGATTAAAATGATACAGTACTGCTGAAGTAGGCTAGCTGGCAGAGGCTGCGTTGTTGACTATGTAGGCTAGCTGGCAGTGTCTGCGTTGTTGACACTACACTAATCAAGTCGTTCCGTTGAGTGTAATAGTTTCTACTGTGCTACTGTGCTGCTATTCGGGGCTAGCTGGCTAGCTAGCAGTGTTGATTACGTTACGTTGCGTTAAAAGAACGACAATAGCTGGCTAGCTAACCTAGGAAATCGCTCAAGACTACACAATTATCTTTGATACAAAGACGGCTATGCTGTTGGCTAGCTAGCAGTGTCTCCTACGTTAAGGACGACAAATAGCTGGCTAGCTAACCTCGGTAAATTAAGATAATCACTCTAAAACTACACACTCTAAACTACACAATTATCTTGGATACGAAGTACTAGTACTGAATATAATGTGTGTAAATATAATCAAGAATTAGAACAATGACTGTCTGTTCCTTGGTAGAAATGAATGAACTATATCGCCAGACTGGCTAGAATGCTTATCTACACAGGCTGACCTTGGCTCTAGGCGAGGTGGGAAGGCTTGAGAACTATAGAGCCTTTCTACCAGTGTCAAGAAGAGACGGAACATTTAGAAAACGCTGACGTCATTTTCAGTTTATAACCTGTGATAAAATGTATCATGTTCAGTACTCACGAGAATAAACGCAGCTGGTTGATTTCAAAGGCTGGTCTCTGTCCATTTTATACCAATAAGGGTCTTACAACCTCTTATGAATTGACAGAGTGATTAATTTTAATTGGTTATTAAAACAGAGGAATTTGATTCCTTTTATTCTCTGTTCCCAAAGCACTAGACGACCAGTTATTTTAGCCTTTAGCCGTACCCTCATCCTACTAGCCCTCTGTTCCTCGGGTTAATCCAGGCCCTGTGTGTCCCCAGGCACTCTCATTTGTTGACTTCTGCAACAGTAAAAGCCTTGGGTTCATTCATGTTAACATCAGAAGCCTCCTCCCTAAGTTTGCTTTATTCACTGTTTTAGCACACTCCTCCAACCCTGATGTCCTGATGGTTTAGGAAGGCCACTAAAATTTCTGAAATTTCCATCCCCAATTACAACATTTTCCTTCAAGACAGAACTGCTAAACGGAGCGGAATTGCAATCTACTGTAGAGATAGACTGCAGAGTTCTGTTACACTATCCAGGTCTATGCCCAAACAGTTCGAGCTTCTACTTTTAATTCAAGATCCATCTCTCCAGAAATAAGTCCCTCACTGTTCCCGCTTGTTATAGACCCCCCTCAGCTCCCAGCTGTGCCCTGGACACCATATGTGAATTGATTGCCCCCCCCATCTATCGTCAGAGTTTGTACTGCTAGGTGACCTAAATTGGGATATGCTTAACACCCCGGACGTCCTACAATCTAAGCTAGATGCCCTCAATCTCACACAAATTATCAAAGAACCTACCAGGTATAACCCCAAATCCATAAACATGCCCTCTAAATATACCTTTGTTGTTTTCAACCAGCATCTCAGCAATCACTGCCTCATTGCCTGCGTCCGTTATGGGTCCGCGGTCAAACAATCACCCCTCATCACTGTCAAATGATCCCTAAAACACTTCTGCGAGCAGGCCTTTCTAATCGACCTGTTCCGTGTATCCTGGAAGGATATTGACCTCATCCCGTCAGTAGAGGATGCTTGGTTATTCTTTAAAAGTGCTTTCCACACAATCTTAAATAAGCATTCCCCTTTCAAAAAATTAAGAACTAAGAACAGATACACACTAACAAATTCACATATACACACTCAAACACACACATTCACATATACACACACACACACACACACAGTCCCATATACACACACACACACACACAGTCCCATATACACACTCACACACACAGTCCCATATACATACTCAGACACACACATTCACAAATACACACACAGTCCCATATACACACACAGACACACACATTCACATATACACACTCAGTCCCATATACACACTTGGACACACACGGATTGGCACACACATTCACACATACATAAGGGGGCATTCATGCAGAAGCAAACACGTACACACTGATTAAATAATATAAACCAATCATGTTGTGGTAAACCAATTTGACACACACACACACATACACACACAGAGATACTTTTCAGGTTGACTAGTTGCATTACTAATTCCCCCACAAACATCCTGCTGGGGAGTTTCATTATTCCCAAACGAACCATCGGAGCCTGACTCCCCTCCAAGTTACAGATAAAACACACACACACTGAAGTATTGCTCTCTCAACACTATCCCGTCTCCCCTGGGCCGGACCACTCGCCTGCCTGCCTTCTGTCCGGCCCCAATCAATCACACACACACACACACACACACACACACACACACACACACACACGCACACAAACACACACACACACACACACGCCCCAGTGGAAACTTATGAAACATTCATCAAGCAGCATCTCTAACTAATGAACGAGAGTCAACAATGAATTATTGATAATATTCTAATGGTTTACCTTCCTCACTAATTACAGAAATGTAAATGGGAAACAAATTATTATCTTCTAATGACTCTGCAGAGTTTGAGCCCTGGGAACTAGAAGAGTTTCAGACTGACTGACATAGAAGACAGATAGAGGGAGAGAGAGGGGCAGAGAGAGGTAATGGGAGGGAGAGAAAGAGATAGAAATAGAGGGAGAGAGAAAGAGAGAGGGATAGAGATAGAGGGAGAGAGAGAGAGAGAGAGAGAGAGAGAGAGAGAAAGAGAGAGGGAGAGAGAGAGAGAGAGCGTGAGAGAGAGAGAAAATGTAGTGTAGACCATTGAGCCTCAACCCTAAGTATAGAGGGTTGACATACCTGTCATACCTTTGAACTTAAAACGGAAAAATATATACAGTACAACTCCTTCTGGCATTTACAAAATTCAACTAGAACTCACAGTCTTAAATGATCATCCATGTTTCTCAAATGTCAAATTTCAAAGAGTTTAACCTCTATAGGCTAGGGGGTGGTATTTTCACGTCCGGATGAAAAGCGTGCCCAAAGTAAACTGCCTGCTACTCAGGCTCAGAAGCTAGGATATGCATATTATCCGTAGATATGGATGGAAAACACTCTGAAGTTTATAAAACTGTTTGAATGATGTCTGTGAGTATAACATAACTTATTTGGCAGGTGAAACCCCGAGGACAAACCATCCAGGAAAAAACATTTTGAGGTCGCTCTCTTTTCAATGAGGTTTCTATGGGGATCTAGATTTCTAAGGCACTTGCTTGCAGTTCCTATCGATTCCACTGGATGTCAACAGTCTTTAGAAATTGGTTGATGTTTTTCCTTTGTGTAATGAAGAATTAGGGCAGTTCAGAACGAGGGTCAAGTGAAGTGTACTGTTTGTTAGAGGCGCGTGACCTGAAAGCTCGCTCCACTTTGTTTTTATCCGCTATTGAACGCAGTTTATCCCGACTTAAATTTTATCGATTATTTATGTAAAAAAAATACCTAAAGTTGTATTAGGAAAGTTGTTTGAAATGTTTGGACAAAGATTAGAGGTAACTTATTAGATATTTCGTAGTCATGCTGCTCAAGTTGGAACCGGTGTTCTTCTGGATCAAGCGCGCCAAATAAATTTACATTTTGGATATATAACGACGAAATTAATCGAACAAAAGGACCATTTGTGATGTTTACGGGACATATTGGAGTGCCAACAGAAGAAGCTCGTCAAAGGTAAGGCATGAATTATATTGTTATTTCTGAGTTTGGTGTCGCGCCTTGCGGGTTGAATTATGATTGTCTGTGTTTGTTTGGTGGGGTGCTGTCCTCAGATAATATCATGGTTTGCTTTCGCTCTAAAGCCTTTTTGAAATCTGAAATGTTGGCTGGATTAACAACAAGTGTAGCTTTAATTTGGTGTATTGCATGTGTGATTTTATGAAAGTTTAATATTTACAGTAATTTAATTTGAATTTGGCGCTCTGCCATTTCACCGGATGTTGTCAAATCAATCCCGTTAACGGGATTTTAAGGTTAAGTTTAGGCATTATCTCCAAGTGTTTAAGATTAGGCATTAACTCTGAATGGTTAAGGTAAGGGTTAAGGTTTGGGAGAGGCTTCAAAACAAAAGTCGCAAAAACAACTTTCTATCACTGGATTTGCGACATGTAACTTTTTATACCGAAGGCAGATGCTTACACCCATCCACCATCCACAATGCCCTAATGAAGCTGAAACCGACTTGAACGTAAAAGCGCTCACTGTTACCCTTAGTGGCCAGACATGGATGGACGTCGAATACTGACTCGCACCATGGGTGACCTGGCTAACCAAAATTCCAATTAAAAATATTTTGACATACCTTCATGACATACCTTCCTTCATGATACGGTCACACACACACACACACACACACACACACACACACACACACACACACACACACACACACACACACACACACACACACACACCACAGGAGGTTGGTGGCACCTTAATCGGGGAGGACGGGCTCATGGTAATGACTGGAGTGCAATTAGTGGAATGGTATCAAATTCCGGCCATTATTATGAGCCATCCACCCCTCAGCAGCCTCCTCTGACACACACACACACACACACATATACTCTCCCACACAAAATGCCCCTGTGCAAGTCCACACACAAAAACACTTCATCAAAGCAATGGTCAAGGTGGAGACATCTCCTACAATCTGTCTCCCCGAGTACTGTCTCCTGAGGGTTGCTTTATGCTCCAACTGAAGATTCATGTGTGTGTGTGTGTGTTTGAATTATCAGAAGCTCACCCTGCAGTCTGAAAGTGTTCAGGCTTATGTGCTTATTGACACCTCTCTCCTCCCTTTATCCTCCCCCTCTCCATCCATCCATCCATCATCCACCTTTAATAGCCTGTTAGGAAAGCTGATGCCTTACATTAGGACAGAAAAATTATATATGTGTATGTGCTTGCGAAGAGGACCCCCCCCTCCCCAAAAAAAAGGCAATCAGCGATGCCAAAACCAGACAGCCACTTACCTCCAGACGCTCAAACACAAACACACACAGACACACAGACACACAGACACACAGACACACATACACAAGGGGGAAATTGAGACATTGTAGAGGGGATGGGACAAAACAGCCCATTATGGAGCTGAATAGAGAAGTGATTAGATGTCCTCTCTGCATGTACAACCTTAACACACACACATTCCTCCAGGGAGAATGTGTCTAACAGTAAGAAGAGTAACCAGCCATCCAATCTCCCTGTTTCATTCCCCCATTCATACTGTTTACCAACCAATCACACAGAACAAGATTACTACCTCTGCCCCCCCCACCCCCCCACACACACACCAATCAGTATAGGGTAGACTAGAGACAAAGGCATGAGAAAAATCTATATTTCATCTAGGTTTGTTGTTTGGGTGGTTGTGTGCTTGTCATTAGGCCTGACCCCTGTGGCTGGGCAACACGTAATCAGATCAAATCAAATTCTGTTGGTGACATACACGTGCTTAGCAGATGTTATTGTGGGTGTTGCAAAATGCTTGTTTCTCTAGCTTCAACAGTGCAGTGATATCTAACAAGTAATATCTAACAATTTCACAAAAATACACACAATACACACAAACGTAAGTAAAGGAATTAAGAATATATAAACATATGGACGAGCAATGTCAGAGCGGCAAAGAATAACATACAGTAGAATAGAATACAGTATACAGTTATGAGATGAGTCACGTAAAATATGTCAACATTATTAAAGTGACTAGTGTTCCATTTATTAAAGTCACATGGCTCCGCTGGCTCTGCTGAGGTGTATTTCTCTCCACTCATACAGGGGTAATAAAGGCCTTTCAGTCCAGGCCTTTTCCATATTTTGTATTATCATTTTTATTGTGATTTATCAGCAGGTGCTGCAGCACCCTCAAGCACCTCGACTTCCCACAGCTCGACTTCCCACAGGGTTCAGAGTAGTTACTTATCACATAATATAGTTTCTCAACTCTAGTCCCCCAGTACCACCAACAGTACACATTTTAGTTGTAACCCTGGACAAACACACCTGATTCAACTTAACAGCTAATCATCAAGCCCTCAATGAGTTGAATCAGGTGTGTTTGTCCAGGGTTACAACTAAAATATGTACTAAATGAAATGTCAACCTTTTGTTTGACTGTGTTGTCTTGAGTCTGCTCTAGACTCCTAGGATGAGCATTGCAGGAGAGAAAAGTGAGAGTGTGATAGAGTCAGCACAACCTGTCACTTCCAGCACAGGCACCTCGCTCCTAGCTGTGTCTTTATTAAACTCCTCACAACGCTCTATTCCCCTAGCACAGCCTACGGTGCTTTATTGCTTTAATATCACTGCAGGTTCCTCAAATACACCACTGATACAGATGACTGTAGTGTTTACATTACACCACTGATACAGATGACTGTAGTGTTTACATTACACCACTGATACAGATGACTGTAGTGTTTACATTACACCACTGATACAGATGACTGTAGTGTTTACATTACACCACTGATACAGATGACTGTAGTGTTTACATTACACCACTGATACAGATGACTCTAGTGTTTACATTACACCACTGATACAGATGACTCTAGCGTTTACATTACACCACTGATACAGATGACTCTAGTGTTTACATTACACCACTGATACAGATGACTCTAGTGTTTACATTACAACACTGATACAGATGACTCTAGTGTTTACATTACACCACTGATACAGATGACTCTAGTGTTTACATTACACTACTGATACAGATGACTCTAGTGTTTACATTACACCACTGATACAGATGACTGTAGTGTTTACATTACACCACTGATACAGATGACTCTAGTGTTTACATTACACCACTGATACAGATGACTCTAGCGTTTACATTACACCACTGATACAGATGGCAGATGACTCTAGTGTTTACATTACACCACTGATACAGATGGCTCTAGTGTTTACATTACACCACTGATACAGATTACTGTAGTGTTTACATTACACCACTGATACAGATGACTGTAGTGTTTACATTACAACACTGATACAGATGACTCTAGCGTTTACATTACACCACTGATACAGATGACTGTAGTGTTTACATTACACCACTGATACAGGTGACTCTAGTGTTTACATTACACCACTGATACAGATGACTCTAGTGTTTACATTACAACACTGATACAGATGACTCTAGTGTTTACATTACACCACTGATACAGATGACTGTAGTGTTTACATTACACCACTGATACAGATGACTCTAGTGTTTACATTACACCACTGATACAGATGACTCTAGTGTTTACATTACACCACTGATACAGATTACTCTAGTGGTTACATTACACCACTGATACAGATGACTCTAGCGTTTACATTACACCACTGATACAGATGGCAGATGACTCTAGTGTTTACATTACACCACTGATACAGATGGCTCTAGTGTTTACATTACACCACTGATACAGATGACTCTAGTGTTTACATTACACCACTGATACAGATGACTCTAGTGTTTACATTACACCACTGATACAGATGACTCTAGTGTTTACATTACACCACAGATGCAGATGACTCTAGTGTTTACATTACACCACTGATACAGATGACTCTAGTGTTTACATTACACCACTGATACAGATGACTGTAGTGTATACATTACACCACTGATACAGATGACTCTAGTGTTTACATTACACCACTGATACAGATGACTCTAGTGTTTACAATACACCACTGATACCGATGACTGTAGTGTTTACATTACACCACTGATACAGATGACTCTAGTGTTTACATTACACCACAGATGCAGATGACTCTAGTGTTTACATTACACCACTGATACAGATGACTCTAGTCTATACATTACACCACTGATACAGATGACTGTAGTGTATACATTACACCACTGATACAGATGACTCTAGTGTTTACATTACACCACTGATACAGATGACTCTAGTGTTTACAATACACCACTGATACCGATGACTGTAGTGTTTACATTACACCACTGATACAGATGGCAGATGACTCTAGTGTTTACATTACACCACTGATACAGATGGCTCTAGTGTTTACATTACACCACTGATACAGATGACTCTAGCGTTTACATTACACCACTGATACAGATGACTCTAGCGTTTACATTACACCACTGATACAGATGACTCTAGTCTATACATTACACCACTGATACAGATGACTCTAGCGTTTACATTACACCACTGATACAGATGACTCTAGCGTTTACATTACACCACTGATACAGATGACTCTAGCGTTTACATTACACCACTGATACAGATGACTGTAGTGTTTACATTACACCACTGATACAGATGACTCTAGTGTTTACATTACACCACTGATACAGATGACTCTAGCGTTTACATTACACCACTGATACAGATGACTCTAGTGTTTACATTACACCACTGATACAGATGACTCTAGTGTTTACATTACACCACTGATACAGATGACTGGAGTGTTTACATTACACCACTGATACAGATGACTCTAGTGTTTACATTACACCACTGATACAGATGACTCTAATGTTTACATTACACCACTGATACAGATGACTCTAGTCTATACATTACACCACTGATACAGATGACTAGCGTTTACATTACACCACTGATACAGATGACTCTAGCGTTTACATTACACCACTGATACAGATGACTGTAGTGTTTACATTACACCACTGATACAGATGACTCTAGTGGTTACATTACACCACTGATACAGATGACTCTAGTTTTTACATTACACCACTGATACAGATGACTGTAGTGTTTACATTACACCACTGATACAGATGACTCTAGTGTTTACATTACACTACTGATACAGATGACTCTAGTGTTTACATTACACCACTGATACAGATGACTCTAGTGGTTACATTACACCACTGATACAGATGACTCTAGTGTTTACATTACACTACTGATACAGATGACTCTAGTGTTTACATTACACCACTGATACAGATGACTCTAGTGGTTACATTACACCACTGATACAGATGACTCTAGTGTTTACATTACACTACTGATACAGATGACTCTAGTGTTTACATTACACCACTGATACAGATGACTCTAGTGTTTACATTACACCACTGATACAGATGACTCTAGTGTTTACATTACACCACTGATACAGATGACTCTAGTGGTTACATTACACCACTGATACAGATGACTCTAGCGTTTACATTACACCACTGATACAGATGACTGTAGTGTTTACATTACACCACTGATACAGATGACTCTAGTGTTTACATTACACCACTGATACAGATGACTCTAGTGTTTACATTACAACACTGATACAGATGACTCTAGTGTTTACATTACACCACTGATACAGATGACTCTAGCGTTTACATTACACCACTGATACAGATGACTCTAGTGTTTACATTACACCACTGATACAGATGACTCTAGTGTTTACATTACACCACTGATACAGATGACTGGAGTGTTTACATTACACCACTGATACAGATGACTCTAGTGTTTACATTACACCACTGATACAGATGACTCTAGCATTTACATTACACCACTGATACAGATGACTCTAGTCTATACATTACAACACTGATAGAGATGACTCTAGAGTTTACATTACACCACTGATACCGATGACTGTAGTGTTTACATTACACCACTGATACAGATGACTCTAGTGTTTACATTACACCACTGATACAGATGACTCTAGCATTTACATTACACCACTGATACAGATGACTCTAGCATTTACATTACACCACTGATACAGATGACTCTAGTCTATACATTACAACACTGATAGAGATGACTCTAGAGTTTACATTACACCACTGATACCGATGACTGTAGTGTTTACATTACACCACTGATACAGATGACTCTAGCATTTACATTACACCACTGATACAGATTACTCTAGTGTTTACATTACACCACTGATACAGATGACTCTAGTGTTTACATTACACCACTGATACAGATGACTCTAGTGGTTACATTACACCACTGATACAGATGACTCTAGCGTTTACATTACACCACTGATACAGATGGCAGATGACTCTAGTGTTTACATTACACCACTGATACAGATGACTCTAGTGTTTACATTACACCACTGATACCGATGACTGTAGTGTTTACATTACACCACTGATACAGATGACTCTAGCATTTACATTACACCACTTATACAGATGACTCTAGTGTTTACATTACACCACTGATACAGATGACTCTAGCATTTACATTACACCACTGATACAGATGACTCTAGTCTATACATTACAACACTGATAGAGATGACTCTAGAGTTTACATTATACCACTGATACCGATGACTGTAGTGTTTACATTACACCACTGATACAGATGACTCTAGCGTTTACATTACACCACTGATACAGATGACTCTAGCGTTTACATTACACCACTGATACAGATGACTGTAGTGTTTACATTACACCACTGATACAGATGACTCTAGTGTTTACATTACACCACTGATACAGATGACTCTAGTGTTTACATTACAACACTGATACAGATGACTCTAGTGTTTACATTACACCACTGATACAGATGACTCTAGCGTTTACATTACACCACTGATACAGATGACTCTAGTGTTTACATTACACCACTGATACAGATGACTCTAGTGTTTACATTACACCACTGATACAGATGACTGGAGTGTTTACATTACACCACTGATACAGATGACTCTAGTGTTTACATTACACCACTGATACAGATGACTCTAGCATTTACATTACACCACTGATACAGATGACTCTAGTCTATACATTACAACACTGATAGAGATGACTCTAGAGTTTACATTACACCACTGATACCGATGACTGTAGTGTTTACATTACACCACTGATACAGATGACTCTAGTGTTTACATTACACCACTGATACAGATGACTCTAGCATTTACATTACACCACTGATACAGATGACTCTAGCATTTACATTACACCACTGATACAGATGACTCTAGTCTATACATTACAACACTGATAGAGATGACTCTAGAGTTTACATTACACCACTGATACCGATGACTGTAGTGTTTACATTACACCACTGATACAGATGACTCTAGCATTTACATTACACCACTGATACAGATGACTGTAGTGTTTACATTACACCACTGATACAGATGACTCTAGTGTTTACATTACACCACTGATACAGATGACTCTAGTGTTTACATTACACCACTGATACAGATGACTGTAGTGTTTACATTACACCACTGATACAGATGACTCTAGTGTTTACATTACACCACTGATACAGATGGCTCTAGTGTTTACATTACACCACTGATACAGATTACTCTAGTGTTTACATTACACCACTGATACAGATTACTCTAGTGTTTACATTACACCACTGATACAGATGGCAGATGGCTCTAGTGTTTACATTACACCACTGATACAGATGACTCTAGTGTTTACATTACACCACAGATGCAGATGACTCTAGTGTTTACATTACACCACTGATACAGATGACTCTAGTGTTTACATTACACCACTGATATTACATTACACCACTGATACAGATGACTCTAGTGTTTACATTACACCACTGATACAGATGACTCTAGTGGTTACATTACACCACTGATACAGATGACTCTAGTGTTTACATTACACTACTGATACAGATGACTCTAGTGTTTACATTACACCACTGATACAGATGACTCTAGTGTTTACATTACACCACTGATACAGATGACTCTAGTCTATACATTACACCACGGATACAGATGACTCTAGTGGTTACATTACACCACTGATACAGATGACTCTAGCGTTTACATTACACTACTGATACAGATGACTCTAATGTTTACATTACACCACTGATACAGATGACTCTAGCGTTTACATTACACTAACGACATTGAAAAACGATTTGTCTAATGGGTAGACCATTGTGCAGGAGTCATTGTTATAATCAATGTCTAAAATGTGGTGGAATTGTATTCCCAGCACCAGCAGACAAAGTGGTGTCGAGTCCAATTCCAAGTCCACCTCTAGCCTGCAGCCCATAGGCAGCTGCGTACATCTGAAAGGATTTGAAAGGTGTACGCATTCCAGAGGGCAAGCTGGAGCTGTTTACCATCCTTTCACATCTAGACGTGTTCCCAGGGGGCTGGGGGTCAGTTTGGGATTGGGGTACGGTGATGACAGTCGGATAGAGAATGAGCTCCACCGTCTGGTGAAGAGTGTAACTGCAGTTCTGCTCTGTATAACAAAGGCCCTCTGAAATACACTCAATAATACACTCAGTACCATTTCTATTACAAGCCTGCTGTCACAGGCTTCACAATCCCTGAATGAACAAGCCTAGGGGGAGGTGGGAAGGGAAAACCTCCTATGCATTCACAGCAAAGAACAATGCTGTCACGTTTTATTTAAGAGGAAACCCCTGTACATGCAGTATTTGGTTTAATGGCACCTTTGTCAGTGGAAAAGGTGCAGCGGGATCCTGTTGCTTTACAGAACTACATCCAGGAAGTTGTCAGCAGGAACTTAGCAACTCGGGTGAGCGAATCTCGACACAATCCTGGCGAGTCTCTCACTCACACACTCACTCGCCCCTGCTCTCTAACATCTGCCTGTAGTTAGGCTCCATACAGGAGGGAGATCTTTTCAGGCACAAAGCACTGGTTTGATAAGGAGGTGGAAGGGAAGAAAGAGAAAGTGGATGAGAGAGCAAAGGGGAGCGACAGACAGGCACACAGAGACAGAGACAGAGAATGCTGCCGACAACTTCCTAAACTCATTGAACCTGCAATGACTAAACTGGAAGTCTATCACTGGAAATGACTCATAGGAAGGATCGTATCAAGATGACAGAATACACATTAACGCTAACAACATTAATTCAGCACTATAGGTGATAAATGTAAACATGCATAGAAGATGTGGTGTACATTTACACTCCGCACCATCTCTGTGGTGTAAGGTCAATGGAGTGCCAGTAGCCGTGACAGTAGTTGAAAAGGCTGAAAACGGCTCCGGCCTGTCGATGCCCGTATGGAGGGGTTGGCTGTAGCTGAGGACATTGCACTGGGGTGTGAATGCATAAAAGCATGATGAGGTGGCATGGGGACAGATGTGTGTGTCGGTTATAACTGTAATGGCGCCGGTTACTCTGTTCACTCAGTGAGAGACGGCTGGTCAACGCCATCTTGACAAACCAATCAAATCAAATCAAATGTATTTATATAGCCCTTCGTACATCAGCTGATATCTCAAAGTGCTGTACAGAAACTCAGCCTAAAACCCCAAACAGCAAGCAATGCAGGTGTAGAAGCACGGTGGCTAGGAAAAACTCCCTAGAAAGGCCAAAACCTAGGAAGAAACCTAGAGAGGAACCAGGCTATGTGGGGTGGCCAGTCCTCTTCTGGAGGTGCCGGGTGGAGATTATAACAGAACATGGCCAAGATGTTCAAATGTTCATAAATGACCAGCATGGTCGAATAATGATAAGGCAGAACAGTTGAAACTGGAGCAGCAGCACGGTCAGGTGGACTGGGGACAGCAAGGAGTCATCATGTCAAGTAGTCCTGTGGCATGGTCCTAGGGCTCAGGTCAGTTGAAACTGGAGCAGCAGCACGGCCAGGTGGACTGGGGACAGCAAGGAGTCATCATCAGGTAGTCCTGGGGCATGGTCCTAGGGCTCAGGTCCTCCGAGAGAGAGAAAGAAAGAGAGAAGGAGAGAATTAGAGAACACACAAACAAACAAAATCTCGCTCACTCTCTCACACACACACACGCACAAACAGTAAAACACATGTACACACTCTCACACACACTTTCCAACCCAGCCATCTGCGGATAGCAAACTGGCCAGCCAAACCATGGCAACTCAAGAGGAAAGCACACCTGTTTAGGAGAGGTGCTGGCTAGCAGAGTATAACACCTGTTTAGCAGAGGTGCTGGCTAGCGGAGTAGAACACCTGTTTAGGAGAGGTGCTGGCTAGCAGAGTAGAACACCTGTTTGTGGGAGGTGCTGGCTAGCAGAGTAGAACACCTGTTTAGCAGAGGTGCTGGCTAGCAGAGTATAACACCTGTTTAGGAGAGATGCTGGCTAGCGGAGTAGAACACCTGTTTAGCAGAGGTGCTGGCTAGCAGAGTATAACACCTGTTTAGCAGAGATGCTGGCTAGCGGAGTAGAACACCTGTTTAGCAGAGATGCTGGCTAGCGGAGTATAACACCTGTTTAGCAGAGGTGCTGGCTAGCAGAGTATAACACCTGTTTAGCAGAGATGCTGGCTAGCGGAGTAGAACACCTGTTTAGGAGAGGTGCTGGCTAGCAGAGTATAACACCTGTTTAGGAGAGGTGCTGGCTTGCGGAGTAGAACACCTGTTTAGGAGAGGTGCTGGCTAGCAGAGTAGAATATCTGTTTAGGAGAGGTGCTGGCTAGCAGAGTAGAACACCTGTTTAGCAGAGATGCTGGCTAGCGGAGTAGAACACCTGTTTAGGAGAGGTGCTGGCTAGCAGAGTATAACACCTGTTTAGGAGAGGTGCTGGCTTGCGGAGTAGAACACCTGTTTAGGAGAGGTGCTGGCTAGCAGAGTAGAATATCTGTTTAGGAGAGGTGCTGGCTAGCAGAGTAGAACACCTGTTTAAACCTGTTTAAATTAAAGATCCAGGCAGCCTCTCGTTTTAACAATTAATTGACGATGTCACCCCCTCTTCTAGTGAGGGTGAGGTGTTCGATGCCGATACAACGTACGGACGAAATCAAGTCTTTAAAATATTTTAAGACCCTTGTTCACTTCTGTCTCAACATAGACTTTAATCTGAAGCCATTCTTGTAATTATTGTGATTTTGTACTTTCTCCCTATTCCGTCTCCAATGTAACAGTTTTCCCTGGAGTGCGAAGGAGCCACGATAAATATGGCCCTGTAGTGAAGGACAGAGTGAAGGACAGAGTGAAGGAACATGATAAAGGAACAAGGTAAAGGAACAGAGTAAAGGGACAGAGTAAAGGGACAGAGTAAAGGAACAGAGTGAAGGGACAGAGTGAAGGAACAGAGTAAAGGGACAGATTGAAGGGACAGAGTAAAGGGACAGAGTGAAGGAACAGAGTGAAGGGACAGAGTGAAGGAACAGAGTGAAGGGACAGAGTAAAGGGACAGAGTAAAGGAACAGAGTGAAGGAACAGGGTGAAGGAACAGAGTGAAGGGACAGAGTGAAGGGACAGAGTGAAGGGACAGAGTGAAGGGACAGAGTAAAGGGACAGAGTGAAGGAACAGAGTGAAGGGACAGAGTGAAGGAACAGAGTGAAGGAACAGAGTGAAGGGACAGAGTGAAGGAACAGAGTGAAGGAACAGAGTAAAGGGACAGAGTAAAGGGACAGGATAAAGGGACAGAGTGAAGGGACAGAGTGAAGGAACAGAGTGAAGGGACAGGATAAAGGGACAGAGTGAAGGGACAGAGTGACGGAACAGAGTGAAGGAACAGAGTGAAAGGACAGGATAAAGGGACCGAGTGAAGGGACCGAGTGAAGGGACAGAGTGAAGGGACAGAGTGAAGGGACAGAGTAAAGGAACAGAGTGAAGGGAACAGAGTGAAGGGACAGAGTAAAGGGACAGAGTGAAGGGACAGGATAAAGGGACAGAGTAAAGGGACAGAGTGAAGGAACAGAGTAAAGGGACAGAGTAAAGGAACAGAGTAAAGGGACAGAGTGAAGGAACAGAGTAAAGGAACAGAGTGAATGGACAGAGTGAAGGGACAGAGTAAAGGAACAGAGTGAAGGGACAGAGTGAAGGGACAGAGTGAAGGAACAGGGTGAAGGGACAGAGTGAGAACTCCAAAACTTAATCTCCATATAATTTCCTCCTTAAGGAGGAGAGGAGGATTGAAGAGGATAGGAGGGAAGGAGAGGAGAGTGAGGGAGGCCAGGGAGAGTGAGGGAGGCCAGGGAGAGTGAGGGAGGCCAGGGAGTGTGAGTAAGGCCAGGGAGAGTGAGGGAGCCCAGGGAGAGTGAGGGAGGCCAGGGAGAGTGAGGGAGGCCAGGGAGTGTGAGGGAGGCCAGGGAGTGTGAGGGAGGCCAGGGAGTGTGAGGGAGGCCAGGGAGTGTGAGGGGGACCAGGGCTAAATAGGAACAGTTCGCTCACGACTACCAAGAAAAATCTTGGAGAGGGTTGGAGAGAAGAGGGGAGGAGAGAGAAAGCTTGGAGAGGGGTAGAGAGAAAGCTTGGAGAGGGGTGGAGAGAAGAGAAGAGAGGAGCGAAAGCTTGGAGAGGTTTAGAGAGAAGAGGGGAGAAGAGGAGACAACGAGGTTACAGGCTAACACTAACATCTGCATAGAAATTATGTGTTGCTTGGCTCCACTAGTCTGCCGTACTCAGACTAGTAGCTAACTACTGATTTTGGTCTCAGTCAACATCCGCCTCACTGGCCTGGTTTAGTAGGAGTTAGTAGGGCTATTGTGGTGCTATAGTGTGAGTGTTTGAGGTGCTAATGATGATAATGATGATTCATTGAGGGACTTGTGATGTATGGGGCTAGCAGTTCCTATATTGACACCAATGGTCACAATTGTTGAGAGAAAAAGTTGTCTAGTCCTATGATCCTTCATTTCCCTCCTCTATAGTTTCTCGGCTCCCTCTCTCTCCATTTCTCACTCTCTCTCTGCTCACTCTCTCTCCATTTTTCTGCTCCCTATCTCTCCCCCTGCTCCCTCTCTTTAAATCTCTCTGCTCTCTCTCCATCTCTCTCCTCCCTCTGTCGACATCTCTGCTCCCCCTCTCTCCTCCCTCTCTCTGCTCTCTCACTCCATCTCCCTGCTCTCTCTCTCTCGCTCTCTCTCTCTGGACCCTGTCTCATCTGTATGCTGAGAGATAGCTAGCTACCCCCCCCCCTCTCCCTCTCTCCAGTATTCCCGGCGGACAGGCTGTGACATTGGGTGTGAGGTCAGAGAGATGGGCAGCAGTGGTCTGTCTCTCAGCACTGTGAAATGGCTTTAGCTACAGTACAGCTCAGGGGACAGACACTGGCAGACAGAGAGAGACGCAGATCATTTTAATTTAACACACAAAGTCTTTCAGTCCAGGATTCTGGGTTAGCACACCAACAATGGATGAAGTTAATGCACTAAACACGGCTACCAGAGAAAAGTGCATTGTTCTGGTGTCGAAAGCCTCAATGAATGGACATTTCAAACGGTTTATCAAATATGGCCACCACAAAATGCTGTTTGTTTGTCCTAACCTGAATTACTGAGAGACTAAGCTGGTCCAGTAGAACATGGTCATTCCACATTAGAAGGGGAGTTCAAACAAGGTACACCAAAGAAAAGATTTCCCACTTGCCCAGAAATACTGTGTTTCTGAGGTGAACCGGAAGAGGCTCCAACATACTTTGTATATACTATCTGGACACTAAAATCGAGCACACAGTCATCCAATCTCCATAGACAAACATTGGCAGTAGAACAACCTTACTGAAGAGCTCACTTTCAACGTGGCACAGTCATAGGATGCCACCTTTACAACAAGCCAGATCATCAAATTTCTGCCCTGATAGAGCTGCCCCGGTCAACTGTAAGTGCTGTTAAGTGGAAACATCTAGGAGCAAAAACAGCTCAGCCGCAAAGTGGTAGGCCACACAAGCTCACAAAACGGGACCGGCGAGAGTTCAAATAAAAACATGTCCTTGGTTGTAACACTCACTACTGAGTTCCAAACTACCTCTGGAAGCAACATCAGCACAATAACTGTTAGTCGGGAGCGTCATGAAATGGGTTTCCATGGCCGAGCAGCCGCACACAAGCCTAAGATCACCATGCACAATGCCAAGCATCGGCTGGCGTGGTGTAAAGCTTGCCACCATTGGACTCTGGAGCAGTGGAAACTCGTTCTTTGGAGTGATGAATCACGCTTCATATCCTGTAGTCCGACAGACAAATATGGGTTTGGCAGATGCCAGGAGAAGGGTACCTGTCCCAATGCATAGGGCCAACCGTAATATTAGGTGGAGGAATAATGGTCTGGGACTGTTTATCATAGTTTGAGTTATGCCCCTTAGTTCCAGTGAAGGGAAATCTTAACGCTACAGACAATTATGTGTTTCAAACTTTGTGACAACAGTTTGGGCAAGGCCCTTTCCTGTTTCAGCATGTCATTGCCCCCATGCACAAAGCCAGGTCCATACAAATGTAGTTTGTAGAGATTGGTGTGGAAGAACTTGACTGGCCTGCACAGAGCCTCAACTCCATCGAACACCTTTGGGATGAATTGGAATGTCGACTGCGAGCCAGGCCTAACCGCCCAACATCAGTGCCCGACCTCACTAATACTCCTGTGGCTGAATCGAAGCAAGTCCCCGCAGCAATGTTCCGACATCTAGTGGAAAGCCTTCCCAGAAGAGTGGAGTTATAGCAACAAGAGGGGGACCAACTACATATTAATGCCCATGATTTTGGAATGAGATGTTTGACGAGCATACTTTTGGTCATTTGGTGTAGCATTACTGTGGGACCAATGAGCTACATTTATCTGTAGTGTATAAGAAGAAGAGGGTCAATTTAGACTAAAATGCCAATGATCACTGAAAGCATCATCATCCCCAGTCCTCCCATCTCATATGGCATTATTACAACTATGCATTACAGTTAGAGGCAAAATGGGGATTCTTTAAAAGGTTAATCAGAAATGTGGTATTTTAAGTAACACAGTTATAAAAATGTCAAATTTGTCCATGTTTATACATAAATGCTGTATCATGTCTAATAGGATGTCATGGTTCGGATCACTTTGGATTAGAGCTGAAGTCCATTCTACCAAATGTTATCCCACACTGCCCTCATGTGGGGAGAGAGAGGATCTGTTAGTGGTTGTAGGTGTCACTATCAGGACCTGAAGGCTCATCTTTCACATGAACTGGCTGTGACAGGTGGACAATGTTTTGAGATCTGTCCCCTTCTGTTGCCATGGTGTCAGGTAACTGTCTCTAGGTGTGGTGTCAGCTCTCCTCCTCACCTGTCCTCCTCACCTGTCCTTATATCGGCTACAGCATTCTAGGTCTACATAGACAAAAACAGTATATACACTGCTCAAAAAAATAAAGGAAACACTAAAATAACACATCCTAGATCTGAATGAATGAACAACAACAACAAAATCACACAAAAATGATCAATGGAAATCAAATGTATCAACCCATGGAGGTCTGGATTTGGAGTCACACTCAAAATTAAAGTGGAAAACCACACTACAGGCTGATCCAACTTTGATGTAATGTCCTTAAAACAAGTCAAAATGAGGCTCAGTAGTGTGTGTGGCCTCCACGTGCCTGTATGACCTCCCTACAACGCCTGGGCATGCTCCTGATGAGGTGGCGGATGGTTTCCTGAGGGATCTCCTCCCAGACCTGGACTAAAGCATCCGCCAACTCCTGGACAGTCTGTGGTGCAATGTGGCGTTGATGGATGGAGCGAGACATGATGTCCCAGATGTGCTCAGTTGGATTCAGGTCTGGGGAACGGGCGGGCCAGTCTATAGCATCAATTCCTTCCTCTTGAAGGAACTGCTGACACACTCCAGCCACATGAGGTCTAGCATTGTCTTGCATTAGGAGGAACCCAGGGCCGTCAGGCTACCTCTGGCGAGCACAGGGAGGGCTGTGCGGCCCCCCAAAGAAATGCCACCCCACACCATGACTGACCCACCGCCAAACCGGTCATGCTGGAGGATGTTGCAGGCAACACGGTGTTGGGCTGTAAGCACAACCCCCACCTGTGGACGTCGGGCCCTCAAACCACCCTCATGGAGTCTATTTCTGACCGTTTGAGCAGACACATGCACATTTGTGGCCTGCTGGAGGTCATTTTGCAGGGCTCTGGCAGTGCTCCTCCTGCCACAGCTCGCATTGATGTCCCATCCTGGATGAGCTGCACTACCTGAGCCACATGTGTGGGTTGTAGACTCCGTCTCATGCTACCACTAGAGTGAAAGCACCGCCAGCATTCAAAAGTGACCAAAACATCAGCCAGGAAGCATAGGAACTGAGAAGTGGTCTGTGGTCTGTGGTCACCACCTGCAGAACCACTCCTTTATTGGGGGTGTCTTGCTAATTGCCTATAATTTCCACCTGTTGTCTATTCCATTTGCACAACAGCATGTGAAATTTACTGTCAATCAGTGTTGCTTCCTAAGTGGACAGTTTGATTTCACAGAAGTGTGATTGACTTGGAGTTACAATGTGTTGTTTAAGTGTTCCCTTTATTTTTTTTGAGCAGTGTATTTAGCTTTGAGAGGTTCCTATTGTGCATCTCTATAGCTGTGTTTCCCAAATGGTGGAACTCAGCTAGGTCTTGTCTTGAAGGTTGTATTTACCTTCGCCTTACCGTTCAGCTTCGTAGGCACAGAACACTGCCATATACTTTGCGCTCAACCAAGCAGAGCTTATAGGTCCAAGGCAGCCATTTTCTTTGCAATAACAAATCATTTCTGGGTAACAATCAAGTACCTTACTGTGATAGTTTACAATTGAATTGGTAGGTTTAAAAAAAATAGAAATAGCTTATAGCAATTTCTCAATCAATCATTTGTCTAGTACTGTCGGGAGTTGTCTGAGTGGGACAGCTGTGATTGGCAGAGAGGTTTGGAACTTTCCTTCTTAATGGTCTATTAACTCATTTACCATACTGGTGATGTCACCAGGCAGGCCAGAGAAGGCAACAGCTCTTACACCTAAAACGGTATCGTCATTATCAAATTTCACAGTATTACTCAAACCTCAGTGTGGAAATCTATTGTGAACAAAAATATAAACGCAACATGCGACAATTTTTAAGATTTTGCTCAGGTACAGTTCATATAAGGAAATCAGTCAGTTGAAAGAAATTCATAAGGCCCTAATCTATGGATTTCACATGACTGGGAACACAGATATGCATCACGTCGGATGAATGGCACGACAATGGACCTCAGGATCACGTGACGGTATCTCTGTTCATTCAAATTGCCATTAATAAAATGCAATTGTGTTCGTAGCTTATGCCTGCCCATACCATAATCTTGGGGATGCAGGTAGCCTAGTGGTTAGAGCTTTGGGCCAGTAACTGAAAGGTTGCTAGATCGAATCACTGAGCTGACAAGGTAAAAATCTGTCATTCTGCCCCTGATAAAGACAGTTAACCCACTGTTCCTAGGCCGTCATTGTAAATAAGATTTTGTTCTTACCTGACTTGCCTGGTTAAATAAAGGTTACATAAATAATAGCCCCACCATGGGGCACTCTATTCACAACGTTGACATAAGCAAACCATTTTGTTGTGTGACACATTTTAGAGTGGACTTTTACCTTCCCCATCACAAGGTTCACTTGTGTAATGATCATGATCTTCTTGATATGCCACATCTGTCAAAGGGATGGATTACCTTGGCAAAGGAGAAATGCTCACTAACAAGGATGTAAACAAATTTTTGCACAACATTTAAGAGAAATAAGCTGTTTGTGTACATGGAACATTTGTGGGATTTCAGCTCATGAAACATGGGACCAAAACATTACATGTTGTATTTATATTTTTGTTCCGTGTATATAAAACCCCTGAAAATCATGTTTTTAACTGCACTGGGCCTTAAAATGTTTGCTATGCTCTGTGTGTGTGTGTTTACCAGGTATAGTGATGCGCTGTTGTGCTGTCTGTGAGACATGTGTAACAGTTTATCGGTGTTGCTATGCGCTGTGTGTGTAATTATGTGTTGCTAGGCGGTAGAGAGCTGGACAGCGAGACTCAGGACCTGGCTCTGCTCAGTGTGGTCTGGCTGTCCTCACAGGTAACACACACACACACTTATAAACAACATGACAATCCACTTCTAATTACATCACCAACTTATGTTGTAACTGTCTCTTGGTATTCTCTGTTCAGTGGAATGATCTCCTCAACTACCCCCTCTCCCTCCAGCGGTAATGCAGTCTCTGGAGGGAGAGGGGGTAGTTGAGGAGATCATTCCACTGAACAGAGAATACCAAGAGACAGTTACAACATAAGATGGATAAGATGAACTTGACTGTGAATGTGACTAAGAAGTTTAAGGAGTTCAACCATCCAGCCAGAGAGGGAGCATAAATACAGACCATACATGGAAGGTACAGTATGCACTCCATTCTCTCACCTTCTCATGAACACATACTTCCTAGTTCATTTATCTTAATTAACTTCACCCTCCTTTCCCTCCCCTCTTTCTCACCCAGGTGAGAGATTGCACACTCAGGGTGGGGTGATCAATGAGGCCCGTCTGAAGGAGTTTAACCCCCTCTATGCCAGTAATCTCAGTACAAGCTGTACCAAACAACAGACAATGCATAATATCTATGAGTTTCCTCTGTACAAGACCAAGCTGAGAGGAACCACTTATGGCTGGACCTTCAGCCTCAAGACCAGAGAGAGACCAGCTAAATTGGTACTGGCCGGGGTGGCACTGCTGGTCAGTGTGTAGAGGTAGGGGTTAGGGGGTGAGCAGGGAGGGAGGGAGATCAGCAGAGAGACAAGCCAAGTTGGTACTAGCTGGGGTAGCAATGCTGCTCACTGTGTGAGTCAGCTGTCAGGGTAGGCAGGAGAAATGAAGTGAAGAAGGATGAGGGACCTGCTCCTCTGTTGGTTTAAGGGATTTTTGGAGGGGTTGGAACGGAGTGAGGTAGTTATTTCGTTAGTTGTTGGTGGGCTGTGTCTTTTCCTCATTATGTTGCTCAGTGTGAGAGAAGTTACTTGAGGTAAAAAGTGTTACTACATCATCTCTCAAACCAGGTTTGATGCTGCTTTTGAAATACAGTATAAAGACATTTGTATGATATTGTTTTAGCACATGAAAGCTAAAAGAAAAAAAAATGTTTTTCATATGACTTAAATGAAAATATCAGTATTTATCTGAATTTATTGAAAAACAATACAATTTATAAAGAGAAGGGAGCTGGAAAATAGTTTTACACATTTGATCACAGTAAGGATCCATTTGATCACAGTAAGAATCCATTTGATCACAGTAAGAATCCATTTGATCACAGTAAGGATCCATTTGATCACAGTAAGGATCCATTTGATCACAGTAAGAATCCATTAATTGAATTCAAAGTTCAAAGAACTGTATCAATGGTCTAAAAGCATTGGATGGTACCCTGACTTGTCCTAGCCTCCACAAACTGCTATCTGATCTATGTAACACGTGTTAATATGGCACATCAGTTGCATACCACTTTAAAGGCTTCAATACACCAGAACAACATGACAGTTTTCAGGAGGAAATCCACACTGCTGACAATTCTTCACTATTATCCCCTAAAGTCCTCACAACAGGGGGTGGATAAATTTGGCTTCAATGAAAACAAATAATAATGACGTAACAAAAACAAAATTGTGTGTGTGTGTACCTTCCCAGTATCCCTGTGTGTTTGTGTGTTCTCCTAGTCACTGTCGTGGTCAGACCAGCTCAGCTCCATCACGTTCATGTCTAACGCCGCAACGGTGGCGGCCATATTGATTTTGGTTCCCTGTCGCACGCTGCAAATCTTAGAAGAGTTCAGATTGGACGTTGTCCACATGCTCATCTGTACTCCCGACCTCACCCCCTGACCTCTGACCCCTAACTCACTCCTGACCTTATGACTTATGACCCCAGCCGTATCACCCCTGACCACTACCACCCCCAGGTCACCTATCTCCCCCATGTTCATGTCCATGTCACCTACCCCCTCTACCCCATCAATATCAGCTAAAGAGAGCATGTCCCCAAACAAACGCCCCCCACCCAGCTCCCGAAACATGGACTGTAGCCTCTCTCCCTCCATACTCCCTCCATTCACAATCCGCTCCTCCTTCATTCGCTCCCTCCATCCATCTTGTCTCCCACTCTCCCCCAACCCCTCTCCTCCCTCTCATTCTCCCCCTCTACCTCTCCAATCCCACCCTGGAACCCCTTTAGCATGATCTGTAAACGCCCCCGTCCCCTAGCGCCAGACACCCCCAACTATCCCTCCCTCAGTTCCCCTCTCCTTCTCTCTCTCTCCCCAGGTTACCTCTAACCCTCCATCCACAGCTGCCTCCCCAAGACTGCTTGATAAGCCTCTAAGCATGGACTGGAACCCCCTATCCCTCTGTCCACCCCCTCCATTCCCCTGTCCATCCCTCCCTCCATTCCCCTGTCCACGCCCCCTCTATTCCCCTGTCCACCCCCACTCCATTCCCCTGTCCATCCCTCCCTCCATTCCCCTGTCCACGCCCCCTCCATTCCCCTGTCCAGCCCCCTCCATTCCCCTGTCCATCCCTCCCTCCATTCCCCTGTCCATCCCTCCCTCCATTCCCCTGTCCACGCCCCCTCCATTCCCCTGTCCAGCCCCCTCCATTCCCCTGTCCACGCCCCCCTCCATTCCCCTGTCCACCCCCTCCATTCCCCTGTCCATCCCTCCCTCCATTCCCCTGTCCACCCCTCCCTCCATTCCCCTGTCCATCCCTCCCTCCATTCCCCTGTCCTTCTCTCCATTGCTGAGGGTTCGGATGAGGCAGGATATCTTGGCGCTGTTGGACTCCTGAGACTGAGAGTGGAAGAACGACTCCGAAACGATGCCTGATGCTATAGGGGAGAAGAACTGAAAGAGAGAAAGAAATATGGGGATGGGGGGGACGGAGACGGGGGTTGACGGGCTTGATACTCTACAACACGACTCTTTCTAATATTTCATCTCAAATAAGGTTGTAAAACAAATAGAACACGTACATGAATGAAGCATTGTGATCTTTGAAACCCGGCCAAACATGTAGGCTACTCACAGGTGTCACATTGGACCTTTCCATCAGTCTCTCCTCCCACAGTTTCAGTCTTTGCTCTCTCTTCTCCAGCTCCTTCTCTTTAGTGGCCAGGTCTCTCTCCAGCCTCCGCAACCTCTCCAACGTAGCATCTATCTCACACCTACAGAGAGGATAGCTACTGTTATACTATGCCCATTGTCCATTCCCTTACATTGTCTAGAGCTCTTAATTCAAGTCAATTCAAAGGGCTTTATTGTCATGTGAAACATACAGTGGAAGTCGGAAGTTTACATACACTTAGGTTGGAGTCATTAAAACTTGTTTTTCAACCACTCCACAAATTTCTTGTTAACAAACTATAGTTTTGGCAAGTCGGTTAGGACATCTACTTTGCGCATGACAAGTCATTTTTCCAACAATTGTTTACAGACAGATTATTTCACATAAAATTCACTGTATCACAATTCCAGTGGGTCAGAAGTTTACATACACTAAGTTGACTATGCCTTTAACAGCTTGTAACATTGCAGAAAATAATGTCATGGCTTTAGAAGCTTCTGATAGGCTAATTGACTTCGTTTGAGTCAATTGGAGGTGTAACTGTGGATGTATTTCAAGGCCAACCTTCAAACGCAGTGCTTCTTTGCTTGACAAGACGTCAGGAAAATAATTGTAGACCCCCACAAGTCTGGTTCCTCCTTGGGAGCACTCTCACAAGGAGAGCCGCTCGCAAGGAAGATGCCACTGCTCCAAAACCGTCGTAAAAAAGCCAGACTACGGTTTGCAACTGCACATGGGGACAAAGATGGTACTTTTTAAGAAATGTCCTTTGGTCTGATGAAACAAAAATAGAACTGTTCGGCCATAATGACCATCGTTGTGTTTGGAGGAAAAAGGGGACACTTGCAAGCCAAAGAACACCATCCCAACCGTGAAGCACGGAGGTGACAGCATCATGTTGAGGGGGTGATTTGCTGCAGAAGTGACTGTTGCAATTCACAAAATATATATAATCATGAGGGAGGAAAATTATGTGGATATATTGAAGCAACATCTCAAGACATCAGTAAGGAAGTTAAAGCTTGGTCGCAAATGGGTCTTCCAAATGGACAATGACCCCAAGCATACTCCCATAGTTGTAGCAAAATGGCTTAAGGACAGTAAAGTCAAGGTATTGGACTGGCCTCAATCAGGGATGAATTTGTGGGCAGAACTGAAAAAGCGTGTGTGATCAAGGAGGCCTACAAACCTGACTCAGTTACACCAGCTCTGTCAGGAGGAATGGCCAAAATTCACCCAACTTATTGTGCTCTTCTAGGTTGTACACAGCCTTGTGCAAGGCTACCCAAAACATTTGACCCAAGTTAAACATTTTAAAGACAATGCTACCAAATTCTAATTGAGTGTATGTAAACTTCTGACCCACTGGGAATGTGATGAAAGAAATATAAGCTGAAATAAATCTCTCTCTCTGCTATTATTCTGACATTTCACATTCTTAAAATAAAGTGGTGATCCTAAGTGACCTAAAACAGGGAATTTTTAATGTCATGAATTGTGATAAACTGAGTTTAAATGTATTTGGCTAAGGTGTATGTAAACTTCCGACTTCAACTGTATATTTACAGTGTTGTAACAACGTGCAAATAGTTAGGGTACAAAAGGAAAAATAAATAAACATAAATATGGGTTGTATTTACAATGGTGTTTGTTCTTCACTGGTTGCACTTTTCTTGTGGCAACAGGTCACAAATATTGCTGCTGTGATGGCACACTGTAGTATTTCAATCAATAGATATGGGAGTTGATCAAAATTGGGATTGTTTTTGAATTCTTTGAGGGTCTGTGTATTCTGAGGGAAATATGTACCTCTAATATGGTCATACATTGTGCAGAAGGTTAGGAAGTGCAGCTCAGTTTCCACCTGATTTTGTGGGCAGTGTGCACATAGCTTGTCTTCTCTTGAGAGCCAGGTCTGCCTACGGCGGCCTTTCTCAATAGAAAGGCTATGCTCACTGAGTCTGTACATAGTCAAAGCTTTCCTTAAGTTTGGGTCAGTCACAGTGATCAGGTATGCTACCAATGTGTACTCTCTGTTTGGGGCCAAATAGCATTCTAGTTTGCTCTGTTTTTTGGTGAATTCTTTCCAACGCGTCAAGTAATTATCTTTTTGTTTTCTCATGATTTGGTTGGTTCTAATTGTGATGATGTCCTGGAGCTCTGTGGGGTCTGTTTGTGAACAGAGCTCCAGGAACAGATTGCTTAGGGGACCCTTCTCCAGGTTCATCTCTCTGTATGTGATGGCTTTGTTATGGAAGGTTTGGGATACGCTTCCTTTTAGCTTTTCGTGGCTATCGGCCTAATTCTGCTCTGCATGCATTATTTTGTGTTCTAGGTTGTACACAGATCATATTTTTGAAGAATTCTGCATGTAGTGTCTCAATTTGGTGTTTGTCACATTCTGTAAATTCATGGTTGGTGAGCGGACCACAGACCTCACAACCATAGAGGGCAATGGGTTCTATAACTGATTCAAGTACCTAATCAGTATGTCGAATTTGATGTTCCTTTTGATGGCATAGGATGTCCTTCTTGCCGTGTCTCTCAGATCATTCACAGCTTTGTGGAAGTTACCTGTGGCGCTGATGTTTAGGCCAAGGTATGTATAGTTTTTTGTGTGCTCTAGGGCAACGGTATCTAGATGGAATTTGTATTTGTGGTCCTGGACCTTTTTTGGAACGTCATTATTTTTGTCTTACTGAGATTTACTGTCAGGGCCCAGGTCTGTCAGGGCCCAGGTCTGTCAGGGCCCAGGTCTGACAGAATCTGTGCAGAAGATCTAGGTGCTGCTGTAGGCCCTCCTTGGTTGGTGACAGTAGCATGAGATCATCAGAAAACAGTAGACATTTGACTTCAGATTCTAGTAGGGTGAGGCCGGGTTCTGCAGACTGTTCTCGCCAATTTGTTGATATACGTGGATGTTGAAGAGGGTGGGACTTTATCCCTTTTTCCCCCCACGGCCCTGTGGAAAGAAATGTGTGTGTTTTTTGCCAATTTTAACCTCAGACTTGTTGTTTGTGTACATGGATTTTATAATGTTTTTCCTCCAACACCACTTTCCATCAATTTGTATAGCAGACCCTCATGCCAAATTGAGTCAAAGGCTTTTTTTATCAACAAACCATGAGAAGACTTTGCCTTTGTTTCGGTTTGTTTGTTTGTCAATTAAGGTGTGCAGGGTGAAAATGTGGTCTGTCGTACAATAATTTGGTAAAAAGCCAATTTGGCATTAGCAGCAGTACATTGTTTTCACTGAGGAAATGTACAAGCCTGCTGTTAATGATAATGCAGAGGATTTTCCCAAGGTTGCTGTTGACGCATATCCCACAGTAGTTATTGGGGTCAAATTTGTCTCAACTTTTGTGGATTGGGGTGATCAGTTCTTGGTTCCAAATATTGGGGAAGATGCCAGAGCTAAGGATGATGTTAAAGAGTATTAGTATAGCTAATTGGAATTTGTGGTCTGTATATTTGATCATTTCATTTAGGATACCATCAACACCACAGGCCTTTTTGGGTTGGAGTGTTTTTATTTTGTCCTGTAACTCATTCAAGGTAATTGGAGTGTGTCATGTTAGTCTTTACTAGTTGATTGTAAGATTTGTATTTGATCATGTATATGTTTTGCTGTTTGTGATATGAGAAGAGGCTTTTACCCAGACATCTCCATTTTGGATAGATAACTCTACATGTTGTTGTTTGTTTAGTGTTTTCCAATTTTTCCAGAAGTGGTTAGTCTATGGATTCTTCAATTACATTGAGCTGATTTCTGACGCGCTGTTCCTTCTTTTTCCGTAGTGTATTTCTCTATTGTTTTAGTGATTCACCATATTCAAGGCATAGGTTTTCTGGGTCTCTATGTTTTTTGTTGGACAGGTTTCTCAATTTCCTTCTCAGGTTTTTGCATTTTTCATCAAACCATTTGTCATTGTTGTTAATTTTCTTTGGTTTTCTGTTAGAATTTTGTTGAATTGATAGGGAAGCTGAGAGGTCAGATGTATACTTTTCAGATTTTCTACTTCTAAGTTTATACCTTCACTATTACAGTAGTATGTTTTGTCCAGGAAGTTGTCTAAAGGTGATTGAAATTGTTTTTTGGTAGGTTTCCACACTGCATTCTTTCCATCTATAGCATTTGTTTGTATTACTCAGTTCCTTTGGCTTTGTTGCCTCATGACTGAGTATTGGGCGGCAGGGTAGCCTAGTGGTTAGAGCGTTGGACTAGTAACCGAAAGGTTGCAAGTTCAAATCCCCGAGCTGACAAGGTACAAATCTGTCGTTCTGCCCCTGAACTGTTCCTAGGCCGTCATTGAAAATAAGAATTTGTTCTTAACTGACTTGCCTAGTAAAATAAAGGTAAAATAAATAAATAAATATTGCTCTGTTCAGGTAGACTGTGGGCTGACTGTGAGCGCTCAGAGACTGGGTTGAGGTCAGTGATAAAGTAGCCTACAGTACTACTGCCAAGAGATGAGCTATAGGTGTACCTACCATAGGAGTCCCCTTTCAGCCTGCCTTTGACTATGTACATACCCAGCGCGCTACAGGAGTTGTGACCCGGTTATGTTGTCATAGTTGTGCCTAGGGGGGCATGTGGGAGAGAGAATGCTGTCACCTCCAGGCAGGTGTTTGTCCCACTGTGTGCTGAGGGTGTCAGGTTCTTGTCCGGTTCTGGCATTAGGTCGCTATCTGTCTAGTGCTGGCGATTTATTCCACTATGATTGATATGAAATTATATAATGGAACACACACACAACACCTAAATATACAGACATCTGATGCACGGATATATCTCACTCTTCCAACTCTCCCTCAATTCAAACTTCTCCCCCCAATCGCACTGCTCGCCTCCTAATCCGATTTCTCTCCTCCACTTAAAGCCTCACAACGTTTCCCCTCTGTAAACCTTCCTCCAATGACAACCCCCACTAGCTCTCCCGCCCACTGTCTCCAACTCTTCTCCCCCTCTCCCTCTCTCTTCCCCCACTCCCTCCCTTCCCAACTCCCTCCCTTCCCATTTGTCTCCCCCACTCCCTACCGCCCCATCTCACTCTCTCTTCCCCCTCTCTCTTCCCCACTCCCTCCCTTCCCCACTCCCTCCCTTCCCCACTCTCTCCCTTCCCACTGTTCAGTCGTATGGTCAGGTGCCACAAAAAAGGACTTAGGAAAATTGCAATGGCTCAAAACAGGGCAGCACGGCTGGTCCTTGGATGTACACAGAGAGCTAATATGAATTATATGCATGTCAATCTCTCCTGGCTCAAAGTGGAGGAGAGATTGACTTCATCACTACTAATATTTATGAGAGGCATTGACATGTTGAATGCACCGAGCTGTCTGTCTAAACTATTGGCACACAGATCAGACACCCATGCATACCCCACAAGACATGCCATAAATAAATGTGTGAAGTTCTGTCCTTGAGCTGTTCTTGTCTAATGATGTTCTGTATTATGTTTTATGTTTTGTGTGGACCCCAGGAAGAGTAGCTGCAGCTTTTGCAACAGCTAATGCAACAGCTAATAAAATTCCAAAATACCAAATGCCACAAAAGGTCTCTTCACAGTCCCCAAGTCCAGAACAGACGCACAGTACTACATAGAGCCATTACTACATGCTTACATCAGTTACTATCAAGTAATGATGTAAGCAGTAAAATTAGATTTAAAAATAAAATAAAAACAGATAAAAATATACCTTATAGAACAGCCGGGACTTTGAAGCAACACAAACATAGGCACAGACACATGCATACACACACGATAACATACGCACTATACACACACATAGTTAGTACTACAGATATGTGGTAGTGGTGGAGTAGGGGCCTAAGTGCACAAAGTGTGTTGTGAAATCTGTGAATGTATTCTAATGTTTTTAAAATTTGATAAAATACCTCCCTTCCCATTTGTCTCCTCCACTCTCTCCCTTCCCCTGCTCTCTACCTTCCCCTCTCTCTCCCTCGCTCTCCCCCACCCTTACTCTCCCCCACCCTCTACCTCCCCCTCTCTCTCGCTCTCCCTCTCTCTCACTCTCCACCTCTCTCCTCTCAACTCCCTCCCCCAACTCTCCCTCCCCCTTTCCCTCCCCTACTATCTCCCTCCTCCCCCAACTCTCTCCCTCTCTCTCCTCCACTCTCTCCCCCTCCTCCACTCTCTCCCTCCTCCACCCTCTCCCTCCTCCACCCTCTCCCTCCTCCACCCTCTCCCCCAGATCTTTCCACTCATTCTCTATTCTTCTCTCATAATTGATGATCTTGCCACACTCATGTCAAACACGAACAGAATCTGTCACCCTCTTCCTCCTCCTCCCTCTTGTCTCTCTTCTCTCTTCATCAGTGTTTTATTTTTCACCCTCTCCATTTTGTTTCCTCTCTAAATAGTGCCCCCCTTCCCTCTTTTTCCTATACTTGACTTCTAGCTGCCCCCTGTATGCTTCTTATGTGAACTCTTTCTTCTTCCTGTTGCTCCCCCCCCCCTGGTCTGTAGAAACAGGCTAAGTAGAGGAATCTCCTACATGGATAGTTTCCAGAGAGTCTTATTATAGACTAAAGCCAACGAGCCAGCAGGGTCATGCATACAGCTTCTCCCCTAAGACACACACACACACACTGGGGCCTCTTGTTAGGTTGTAAGTATATACAGTGAGCCCTGCTCTCTGTCCTGTGTCTGGCTTCAAAATATGTTCATTATTTATTTATTTTCCATCTTTATTTAACCAGGTAGGCCAGTTAATTAAGAACACGTTCTCATTTACAACTGCGACCTGGTCAAGATAAAGAAAAACAGGGCGACACAAACAACAGCACAGAGTTACACATGGAATAAACAAGAGTACAGTCAATAACACAATATAAAAAAGAAAGTCTATATACAGTGTGTGCAAATGGCGTGAGGAGGTAGGCAATAAATAGGCCATAGGAGCAAAGTAATTACAATTTAGCAGATTAACACTGGAGTGATAGATGAGCAGATGATGATGTGCAAGGAGTGAAACTGGTGTGCAAAAGAGCAGAAAAGTAAATGAAAACAATATGGGATGAGGTAGGTAGATTGGGTGGGCTATTTACAGATGAACTATGTACAGCTGCAGCGATCGGTTAGCTGCTCAGATATCTGATGTTTAAAGTTAGTGAGGGAAATGTAAGTCTCCAGCTTCAGCGATTTTTGCAATTCGTTCCAGTCAATGGCAACAGAGAACTGGAAGGAAAGGCGGCCAAAGTAGGTGTTGGCTTTGGGGATGACCAGTGAGATATACCTGCTGGAGCGCGTGCTACGGGTGGGTGTAGTTATTATGACCAGTGAGCTGAGATAAGGCAGAGCTTTACCTAACATAGACTTATAGATGACCTGGAGCCAGTGGGTCTGGCGATGAATATGTAGCGAGGGCCAGCCGACTAGAGCATACAGTTTGCAGTGGTGGGTGGTATAAGGTGATTTGGTAACAACACAGATGGCACTGTGATAGACTGCATCCAGTTTGCTGAGTAGAGTACTGAAAGCTATTTTGTAGATGACATCGCCGAAGTCGAGGATCGGTAGGATAGTCAGTTTTACTAGGGTAAGTTTGGCGGCGTAAGTGAAAGAGGCTTTGTTGTGAAATAGAAAGCCAAATCTAGATTTGATTTTGGATTGGAGACGTTTGATATCTTTTTAGTGACAGGGGGCAGCATTCGTAAATTCGGATGAATGACGTGCTCAAAATAAACTGCATGTCACTCAGGCCCAGAAGCTAGGATATGCATATAGCATTGGATAGAAAGCACTCTGAAGCTCCTAAAACTGTTAAAATTATGTCTGTGAGTATAACAGAACTGATCTGGCAGACAAAAACCAGAGGAAAATCCATTTTGTGTGCAGGGCACTGTCCTCAGATAGCTAGCTGTTTGTAATGTTTTGTCTGCTGAGAGAGATGTCCTTACGGCTTTCGCCGTAAAGCCTTTTGAAATCTGACAAAGCGGCTGGATTAACAAGAAGTTAATCTTTTAACCGATGTATAACACTTGTATTTTCATGAATGTTTATTATTACTATTTCTCAGTGGCGTTGCCGTGGGCCTGAGGCCTGGGCCTTCAGTGAGGTCCTACACAGTCCCACCCGAATGAATCCACCTCTTATTACCATCATTATGATGCCATGGCTCTAGACACTATACATTTAGACAGAAACGCAGTATAACCAGGCGTCACCCAAAAACATGACACAATCAATGAGTCTTTTAAATATTTCCCTATTTTTCTTCACCTTTTCATTGTGCAGCTCCGTTGCCCTGCGCGCTTGTTCATTGAGCTGTAGATCCACTTGGGTGTCCCCAAAAGTTTTCAAAAGCACCATTGCTTGTAAGTGCCCCGCCGTACTTTGGTGTCTCGTTGCTGCCTTGGTTAGACAACTCAAGTTTGCAAAGCCAGTGTGGCTCCAAACACCAAATCCATCACTTGCAAATAATAGGCATTCCCAGCAGTACAATTTGCAGTGCTTCTCGGAGCCTGTGAGCCATTGATAGCACTCGTAGTTGGAACTTTGAAAGTGGCGAAGGAACCCCTTTCCCACCTGTGACCGGCTTTGTAGCGTCGGCGTCGGGCGACCTCTCCTTACAATGTCTAACTTTTCTTGAAAAGTTTGTTTTGAGAATGGCGTTAAATTATATCCTCGACCAAATCGATATCTTCTCCCCTTCCGCCATTGTGGGTTGAAAAAACAGCTTAGTAGTACGCAAATTAATTTGTTTATCAAATTCAGTTTCCCAGTTCTGAGGTTCTGCATAGACCTGCCCATAGGACCTGCCTCTCAATATTGGTAGTCCAATCAAAAGACGTGCACGCACTACGCCTGCTAGCTGGCTCCTGTGTAACATTGATTGGTTGACACTAAATTTTAATTTCCATTCACTTCAACCTACAAGCGCCCGCACTGTTGATTCTGAAGGCCTGAGGGCAGATTTTAGACCCCTGGCAACTCATGATGGCTGAATATGATTGGATAAAAGATCTAACATAAAGACCAGCCCTCCAAATCTCAACCTGGGGCTGGAAGCAGTGCAACCAAGAGGAAAGCTATGAAATGAAGAGTATAACTCTTACTCTGGGGAATAATTTCATACATATTTGTGGGAAAATATATATATATTTGGCCCTGACGGCCCACCACTGCTATTTCTGTCATTTGAATTTGGCGCTCTGCAATTTCACAGTATGTTGTCGAGGTGGGTCGCTAGCGGCACGCCTGCGCCAAACAGGATATGAGTCTGGAAGGAGAGTTTACAGTCTAGCCAGACACCTAGGTATTTGTAGTTGTCCACGTATTCTAGGTCAGAACCGTCCAGAGTAGTGATGCTAGTCAGGTGGGCGGGTGCGGGCAGCGAATGGTTGAAAAGCATGCATTTAGTTATACTAGCATTTAAGAGGAGTTGGAGGCCACGGAAGGAGTGTTGTATGGCATTGAAGCTTGTTTGGATGTTTGTTAACACAGTGTCCGAAGAAGGGACAGAAGTATACAGAATGGTGTCGCTTGCGTAGAGGTGGATCAGGGAATCACCCACAGCAAGAGTGACATCATTGATATATACAGAGAAAAGAGTCGGCCCGAGAATTGAACCCTGTGATACCCCCATAGAGACTGGCAGAGGTCCGGACAACAGGCCCCTCCAATTTGACACACTGAACTCTGTCTGCGAAGTAGTTGTTGAACCAGGCGAGGCAGTCATTTGAAAAACCAAGGCTATTGAGTCTGCCGATAAGAATACGGTGATTGACAGAGTCGAAAGCCTAGAGTGTCACCCCCTTTGAAGAGGGGGGATGACCGCGGCAGCTTTCCAATCTTTAGGGATCTCAGACGATACGACAGAGGTTGAACAGACTGGTAATAGAGGTTGCAACAATGGCGGCGGATAATTTTAGAAAGAGAGGGTCCAGATTGTCTAACCCAGCTGATTTGTACGGGTCCAGGTTTTGCAGCTCTTTCAGAACATCTGCCATCTGGATTTGGGTGAAGGAGAAGCTGGGGAGGCTCGGGCAACTAGTAGAGTTTAAACAATCCAGTCTCTGCTTACTGTACCACCTGAATTACACACACACATGCATGCACGCTGCGTACCTCCACTGGTCCTTGTTGTGTAGGAATGAGTTACACTGGTCTTGTAGTCTGCTGTCATTAGACATGGTCTCCAGAGTCCCCAACACCTGTTTAAACACTGGACGCTCCTAGAACCCCCCCCCCCCCCCCCCCCACACACACACACACACACACACACACACACACACACACACACACACACACAATAAGTCAACACTGCAACTGCAGCTTTTTTTTATTTTTCAGCTAAGCCTAAAATCATCTAGTGTGCACATGAAGAAAATACTATAGTATACTGTGGTAGGAATACTATAGTATTCACTGTCATGTTTTTGCAGACTTTTCCTGTAATATTTACTGTAGCGTTTACTGTAAAATTTACTGTAATATAAATGGTTAGGTTTACTGTAATATTTACTGTGGTGTTTTTGCGGACTTTACTGTAGTATTTACTGTAGTGTTTACTGCAATATTTACTGTAGTGTTTTTGCCGACTTTACTGTAGTGTTTACTGTAGTGTTTTGGGGGACATACTGTAGTATTTACCCACATTAGGACTGTATCAATAGTTCACGCTTCTGTAACAGTTCATAGTATGCCAGACTTCAGAGCCCAGGTTACTAAGTTCAGTACCAGCTGCTGCATTGTCCAATCAGGCAATCAGAGTGGTAGCCCTGACCCTTGCCCTCTCACCTTTGGTTCAACCTGCCAGCATCTCTTCATCAGGTTAGCAAAGCTAGGCGGACAACTGGTGGGGATGGTCAGCCTCTGTAACAGACACACAGGAACCATATACAGTGGCTTGCGAAAGTATTCACCCCCCTTGGCATTTTTACCATTTATTTGCCTCACAACCTGGAATGAAAATAGACTTTAGGGGGGTTAGTATAATTTGATTTACACAACATGCCTACCACTTTCAAGATGCAAAAAAACAAACCAGAAATAAGACCAAAAAAAAACAGAAAACTTGAACGTGCATAACTATTCACCCTCCAAAGTCAATACTTTGTACAGCCACCTTTTTCAGCAAATACAGCTGCAAGTCTCTTAGGGTATGTCTCTATAAGCTTGGCAGGTCTAGCCACTGGGATTCTTGCCAATTCTTCAAGGCAAAACTGCTCCAGCTCCTTCAAGTTGGATGGGTTCCTCTGATGTACCGCAATTTTAAGTCATACCACAGAATTGGATTGAGGTCTGGGCTTTGACAAAGCCATTCCAAGACATTTAAATGTTTCCCGTTAAACCACTCAAGTGTTGCTATAGCAGTATGCTTAGGGGCATTGTCCTGCTGGAAGGTGAACCTCCGTCCCAGTCTCAAAACTCTGGATGACCGAAACAGGTTTCCCTCAAGAATTTCCCTGTATTTAGCACCATCCATCCTTCCATCAATTCTGACCAGTTATCCAGTACCAGAGCCGATAAAAAACATCCCGGGGTGATGAGAGGTGTTGGGTTTGCACCAGACATAGCATTTTCCTTGATGGCCAAAAAGCTACATTTTGTCTCATCTGACCAGAGTATCTTCTTACATATGTTTGGGGAGTCTCCCATATGCCTTCTGGCGAACATCAAACATGTTTGCTCATTTTTTCTTTAAGCAATGGCTTTTTTCTGGCCACTCTTCCATAAAGCACAGCTCTGTGGAGTGTATGGCTTAAAGTGGTCGTATGGAGAGATACTCCAATCTCCGCTGTGGAGCTTTGCAGCTCCTTCAGGGTTATCTTTGGTCTCTTTGTTGCCTCCCTAATTAATGCCTGGTCCGTGAGTTTTGGTGGGCGGCCCTCTCTTGGCAGGTTGTGGTGCCATATTCTTTCCATTTTTGACTAATGGATTTAATGGTGCTCCGTGGGATGTTCAAATTTACGGATATTTTTATAACCCAACCATGATCTGTACTTCTCCACAACTCTGTCCCTGACCTGTTTGGAGAACTCCTTGGTCTTCATGGTGCCGCTTGCTTGGTGGTGCCCCTTGCTTAGTGGTGTTGCAGACTCTGGGGCCTTTCAGAACAGGTGTATATATACTGAGATCATGTGACATTTAGATTGCACAAAGGTGGACTTTATTGAACTAAGTATGTGACTTCTGAAGGTAATTGGTTGCACCAGATCTTATTGAGGGGCTTCATAGCATAGGGGGTGAATACTTATGCACGCACCACTTTTCCCTTTTTTTGATTTTTTTTCATTTCACTTCACCAATTTGGACTATTTTGTGTATGTCCATTTACATGAAATACAAATAAAAATCTATTTAAATTACAGGTTGTAAAGCAACAAAATAGGAAAAACGCCAAGGGGAATGAATACTTTGCAAGGCACTGTACACTCATATGAACACATCTACATTATGAAGTAGGAAACCAAGGCAATGTTACAATTAAAGAAAACCCAATGCTCAGGCTCCAGTACAAAGCAACAACAGGCAATAGGATACATCCACTGTAAGGGGCAAGGGGATAATATGGAAACAGTTATCTCTGGAGGGATTTAAAATGAAATAAATACATCTCTTTCTCTCACCACTATTGGACCCCATCCAAGAGCATACTGGGATACTCAGCAATTATGTTCTCAGTTGTCTATACAGTGCAGCACAGTATTACTGGAATATACACACAGTTTAAACCCCCTTTCACACACACACACACACACACACACACACACACACACGCATATAACCCCCTACACCAGTTTCCCAAACTCGGTTCTCGGGACCCCAAGGGGTGCATGTTTTGTTTTTTGCCCTAACACTACACAGCTGATTCAAATGATCAAAGCTTGATGATTAGTTGATTATTTGTATCATCTGGGGTCCCGAGGACCGAGTTTGAGAAACTCTGATGTAGGGGTTATATGCGTGTGTGTGTGTGTGGAAGGGGGTTTAAACTGAGGCCGGTACAGTGCCACTGACACGGCACGCTACCAAAGCCTGTGGGCTCTCTTTCACCTTGGCTAACATGAGTAAAACATTTAAACGTGTTAACCCTCGCAAAGCTGTCAGCCCAGACGGCAGAGCATGTGCAGACCAGCTGGCTGGTGTGTTTACGGACATATTCAATCAATCCCTATCCCAGTCTGGTGTACCCACATACTTCAAGATGACCATCATTGTTCCTGTTCCCAAGAAAGCTAAGGTAACTGAACTAAATGACTATCGCCCCGTAGCACTCACTTCTGTTATCATGAAGTGCTTTGAGAGACCAGTCAATGATCATATCACCTCCACCCTACTTGTCACCCTAGACCCACTCCAACCCACTCCCGCCCCAATAAGTCCACAGACGACGCCATCACCATCACACTGCCCTAACCCACCTGGACAAGAGGAATATCTATGTAAGAATCTTGTTTATTGACTACAGCTCAACATTTAACACCAAAGTACCATCCAAACTCGTCATTAAGCTGGAGGCCCTGGGTCTCAATCCCGTCCTGTGCAACTGAGTCCTGGACTTTCTGACGGCCGCCCCCAGGTGGTTAGGATAGGTAACAACATCTCCACCTTAACAGATTCTCAACACTGCGGCCCCACAAGGGTGCATTCTCAGCCCTCTCCTGTACTCCCTATTCACCCATGACTGCATGGCCATGCACTCCTCCAACTCAATCATCACGTTTGCAGACGACACTACAGTGGTAGGCTTGATTACCAACATCGACGAGACGGCCTACAGGGAGGAGGTGAGGGCCCTCGGAGTGTGGTGTCAGGAAAATAACCTCACACTCAACGTCAACAAAACAAAGGAGATGATCGTGTACTTCAGGAAACAGCAGAGGGAGCAGCCCCCTATCCACATAGATGGGATAGTAGTGGAGAAGGCGGAAAGTTTGAAGTTCCTCGGCGTACACATCACAGACAAACTGAAATGGTCCACGCACACAGACAGCGTGGTAAAGACGGCGTAACAGCGCCTCTTCAACCTCAGGAGGCTGAAAAAAAACACTCAAACCGCCTGGTACAGCAACTGCTCAGCCCAGAACTGCAAGGCTCTCCAGAGGGTGGTTCGGTCTGCACAACGCATCACCGGGGGCAAACTACCTGCCTTCCAGGACACCTACACCACCCGATGTCACAGGAATGCCAAAAAGATCATCAAGGACAACAACCACCCGAGCCACTGCCTTTTCACCCCGCTATCATCCAGAAGGAGAGGTCAGAGCGGGGACAGTGAGACTGAAAAACAGCTTCTATCTCAAGGCCATCAGACTGTTAAACAGCCATCACTAACATTGAGTGGCTGCTGCCAACACACTGACTCAACTCCAGCCACTTTAATAATGGGAATTGATGTAAAATATATCACTAGCCACTTTAAACAATGCTACTTAATATAATAAAGATGTTAGAAAAAGCTGTTGTGCAGCAACTCACTGCCTTCTTGAAGACAAACAATGTATACGAAATGCTTCAGTCTGGTTTTAGACCCCATCATAGCACTGAGACGGCACTTGTGAAGGTGGTAAATGACATTTTAATGGCATCGGACCGAGGCTCTGCATCTGTCCTCGTGCTCCTAGACCTTAGTGCTGCTTTTGATACCATCGATCACCACATTCTTTTGGAGAGATTGGAAACCCAAATTGGTCTACACGGACAACTTCTGGCCTGGTTTAGATCTCATCTGTCGGAAAGATATCAGTTTGTCTCTGTGAATGGTTTGTCCTCTGACAAATCAACTGTAAATTTCGGTGTTCCTCAAGGTTCCGTTTTAGGACCACTATTGTTTTCACTATATATTTTACCTCTCTGGGGATGTTATTCGAAAACATAATGTTAACTTTCACTGCTATGTGGATGACACACAGCTGTACATTTCAATGAAACATGGTGAAGCCCCAAAATTGCCCTTGCTAGAAGCATGTGTTTCAGACATAAGGAAGTGGATGGCTGCAAACGTTCTACTTTTAAACTCGGACAAAACAGAGATGCTTGTTCTAGGTCCCAAGAAACAAAGAGATCTTCTGTTGAATCTGACAATTAATCTTAATGGTTGTACAGTCATCTCAAATAAAACTGTGAAGGACCTCAGCGTTACTCTGGACCCTGATCTCTCTTTTGAAGAACATATCAAGACCATTTCAAGGACAGCTTTTTTCCATCTACGTAACATAGCCAAAATCAGAAACTTTCTGTCCAAAAATTATGCAGAAAAAATAATCCATGCTTTTGTCACTTCTAGGTTAGACTACTGCAATGCTCTACTTTCCGGCTACCCGGATAAAGCTCTAAATAAACTTCAGTTAGTGCTAAATACGGCTGCTAGAATCCTGACTAGAACCAAAAATGTTGATCATATTACTCCAGTGCTAGCCTCTCTACACTGGCTTCCTGTCAAAGCAAGGACTGATTTCAAGGTTTTTACTGCTAACCTACAAAGGATTACATGGGCTTGCTCCTACCTATCTCTCTGATTTGGTCCTGCCGTACATACCTACACGTATGCTACGGTCACAAGACGCAGGCCTCCTAATTGTCCCTAGAATTTCTAAGCAAAGAGCTGGAGGCAGGGCTTTCTCCTATAGAGCTCCATTTTTATGGAACGGTCTGCATACCAATGTCAGAGACGCAAACTCGGTCTCAACCTTTAAGTCTTTACTGAAGACTCATCTCTTCAGTGGGTCATACGATTGAGTGTAGTCTGGCCCAGGAGTGGGAAGGTGAACGGAAAGGCTCTGGAGCAACGAACCGCCCTTGCTGTCTCTGCCTGGCCGGTTCCCCTCTTTCCACTGGGATTCTCTGCCTCTAACCCTATTACAGGGGCTGAGTCACTGGCTTGCTGGGGCTCTCTCATGCCGTCCCTGGAAGGGGTGCGTCACCTGAGTGGGTTGATTCACTGATGTGGTCATCCTGTCTGGGTTGGCGCCCCCCCTTGGGTTGTGCCATGGCGGAGATCTTTGTGGGCTATACTCAGCCTTGTCTCAGGATGGTAAGTTGGTGGTTGAAGATATCCCTCTAGTGGTGTGGGGGCTGTGCTTCGGCAAAGTGGGTGGGGTTATATCCTCCTGTCCGGGGGTGTCCTCGGATGGGGCCACAGTGTCTCCTGACCCCTCCTGTCTCAGCCTCCAGTATTCATGCTGCAGTAGTTTATGTGTCGGGGGGCTAGGGTTAGTTTGTTATATCTGGAGTACTTCTCCTGTCCTGTTCGGTGTCCTGTGTGAATCTAAGTGTGCATTCTCTAATTCTCTCCTTCTCTCTTTCTTTCTCTCTCTCGGAGGACCTGAGCCCTAGGACCATGCCCCAGGACTACCTGACATGATGACTCCTTGCTGTCCCCAGTCCACCTGACCGTGCTGCTGCTCCAGTTTCAACTCTTCTGCCTTATTATTATTCGACCATGCTGGTCATTTATGAACATTTGAACATCTTGGCCATGTTCTGTTATAATCTCCACCCGGCACAGCCAGAAGAGGACTGGCCACCCCACATAGCCTGGTTCCTCTCTAGGTTTCTTCCTAGGTTTTGGCCTTTCTAGGGAGTTTTTACTAGCCACCGTGCTTCTACACCTGCATTGCTTGCTGTTTGCGGTTTTAGGCTGGGTTTCTGTACAGCACTTTGAGATATCAGCTGATGTACGAAGGGCTATATAAATAAATTTGATTTGATTTGCTGCCAACATACATAATCTCTTGCCACTTTAATACCTTTATTAAATCCATGTATTAAATGTATCACTAGTCACTTAAATCACAGCACTTTAATAATGTCTACATATCCTACATTACTCTTCTCATATGTATTTAGTGTATTCTATACCATCTACTACATCTTGCCTATGCCGCACGGCCATCGCTCATCCATATATTTATATGTACATATTCTTATTCATCCCTTTACACTTGTGTGTATAACGTAGTTTTTGTGAATTTGTTAGATTACTTGTTAGATATTACTGCACTGTCGGAACTAGAAACACAAGCATTTCGCTACACTCACATTAACATCTGCTAACCATGTGTATGTGACAAATAAAATGTGATTTGATTTGAAACAAGTGTATGTTCCAGTAATAGTGTGCTGCACTCTATGGAGATCTGAGAACACAATTCCTGAGTATCCCAGTATGCTCTTGGATGGGGTCCAATACACACACAGCATAAACCCCCTACACACACACACACAGTATAAACCCCCCTACACACAGTATAAAGCCCCCTACAGCATAGTATACATGCCTTACAAGAGCAGAGAGCTGAGGTCAGCTCTAGAAATACTCCTTACCCTCCTCACAGCGGGAAGCATGAGAGCATCACATTGTTACTCCGGCTCTGTGTGTGTAACTTGTTCAGTGTGTGCATGTGTTTTATGCAGTGGTTAAATTACATAAGTAAAAATAAATTATGTCTAAGTGTTGGAGTGGGCCCCTGGCTATCTGTAAATTATGTCTGAGTGTTGGAGTGTGCCCCTGGCTATCCGTAAATGATGTCTGAGTGTTGGAGTGTGCCCCTGGCTATCCGTAAATGATGTCTGAGTGTTGGAGTGTGCCCCTGGCTATCTGTAAATGATGTCTGAGTGTTGGAGTGTGCCCCTGGCTATCTGTAAATGATGTCTGAGTGTTGGAGTGTGCCCCTGGCTATCTGTAAATTATGTCTGAGTGTTGGAGTGTGCCCCTGGCTATCTGTAAATGATGTCTGAGTGTTGGAGTGTGCCCCTGGCTATCTGTAAATGATGTCTGAGTGTTGGAGTGTGCCCCTGGCTATCTGTAAATGATGTCTGAGTGTTGGAGTGTGCCCCTGGCTATCTGTAAATGATGTCTGAGTGTTGGAGTGTGCCCCTGGCTATCTGTAAATGATGTCTGAGTGTTGGAGTGTGACCCTGGCTATCTGTAAATGATGTCTGAGTATTAGAGTGTGCCCCTGGCTATCTGTAAATGATGTCTGAGTGTTGGAGCGTGCCCCTGGCTATCAGTAAATGATCGCTGAGTGTTGGAGTCTGCCCCTGGCTATCCGTAAATGAAAAAAAAATGGTGCCGTCTGGTTTGTTTAATATAGGGGATTTGAAATGATTTATACTTTTTCTTTCAATACTCAGTCATATTTAAGCAATTACATTTACTGAGTGACTTTCACTTTCACTTGAGTAATTTTCTATTAAGGTATCTTTACTTCTACTCAAGTTTGACAATTGGGTACTTTTTCCACCACTGGTTTTATGTTTGATTCTATGTATGACTGTCTTGTATTTGCAAGTGAATCTGAGCCCCTTGAAGCTCTTAACTAATCGTAAATCAGAACAATGTGTCTTGGTGTACCTCTTGTTTCTCCACCACCAGCCAAGCCACCTGCAGCCCCTCGAAGCCTTTGAAGGGAACCTCCCGTGTCAGCATTTCCCATAGCACCTGGTAACACACACACACACACACACGACCGCGTACACCCACATGAGCACACACACGAGCGCACACACACACACAAGAGCGCACACACACAAACGAGCGCACACACACACAAGAGAGCACACACACACACACGAGCGCACACACACACACACACACACACGAACACACACACACACGAGCACACACACACACACACACACACACACACACACACACACGAGCGCACACAGACACAAGATGATATGCCAGATGTTTTTGCAGTGTAGATTTTGCCGAAAGGCCACTTGAGGTAGAACATACAGTATCAGACTCCTCCCCTCCCACACAGACACACTCACCACTCCGTAGGAGAATGTATCACAGGTCTCTGATACAGGTAGGCTCTGTATGACTTCTGGGGCCATCCAGGGGAAGGTGCCCACCACTGTCATGTGGGTGGTGTGGGACTGGAACTTAGACGCTCCAAAATCACAGATCTGACAACAGACCAGAGAGAGAGCATTGGGACACTTAACTACAACATTAATTTTTATTTTACTTTTATTTAACCAGGTAGGCTAGTTGAAAACAAGTTCTCATTTACAACTGCGACCTGACCAAGATAAAGCAAAGCAGTTCGACAAATGGACATGAGTTACACATGGAATAAACAAACATACAGTCAATAACACAATAGAGAGAGTCTATATACAGTGTGTGCAAATGAAGTAGGATAAGGGGGGTGAGGCAATAAATAGGCCATAGTGGCGAAATTATTACAGTACGGCAAATGAAACACTGGGGTGATAGATGTGCAGAAGATGTGTGTGCAAGTAGCGGTACTGGGGTGCAAAGGAGCAAAATAAATCAAATAAATAACAATATGGTGATGAAGTAGTTGGATGGGATATTTACAGATGGGCTCTGTACAGGTAAAGTAATAAAGGATGTATAAGTGAAAACACAATAATTGTCAGACACCCTACTGTATGTACCTTGAGCACCTTGTCTGCTGTCAGTACCACTGTAGTAGGAACAGAGATAAAGGTCAGTCCACAAGAGGATCCACTTCTCATAATTATGCCATTCCTCACTATCAAACTATAATCCATTCATCCTGATTGGTTTACAATGGAAAGTTATGATGTAGCAGTAGCAGTGAGAGAAATGTTGGATTTCCTGGTGGGTAAATACGTTTGGTTGCAGATTGTGTGTGCAGTTGGTTACCGTTTCGTGACTTGAGGTCTCTGTGAATGACTTTGACTGGGGCTTCCGAATGAAGATAGTGCATTCCTATTGGACAGAAACATTAAACATCCTGAGCCACGGACCAATTACGGACCAACAAAATGTAAACAACTCTGCTCGACAATGGCTACCCGTCTCCAAACAAGTCACTGATCCTCACACCAGAGAAGAATGTGCTCCTGTTGCACTCAGCCAGCTAACTTTGATAAATAACCAGAAATAACTGTTGACTTTCTGATTCATTAAGAAAGCTAAACATATACACTGAGTGTACAAAACATTAGGAACACCTTCCTAATATTATGTTGCACCCCCTTTTGCACTCAGAACAGCCTCAATTCGTCAGGGCAGGGACTCTACTAGGTGTCGAAAGCATTCCACAGGGATGCTGGCCAATGTTGACTCCAAAGATTCCCACAGTTGTGTGAAGTGAGCTGGATGTTCTTTGGGTGGTGGATCATTCTTGATACACAAGGAAACCGTTGAGTGTGAAAAACCCAGCAGCGTTGCAGTACTTGACTTAAAAAAACATTAATGGATTGGCGTCCCGTCAATAGGACAGTTGTAAATCATTCAGCGCGTTATGTCAAGATAGCAGATTTTAGAGTAACAACAACTGTCTCTACATAGAAATGTCTTACATCGGCTGAAAGCTTACGTTCTTGTTATGTAACTCCACTGTCCAATTTACAGTAGCTATTACTGCGGAAAAAAATCCCATGCTATTGTTTGGATGATAAATCAGAGCAAGATTTCAGAATGTAAGTAGAACAGAGGTGAATTTATCAAACCAATTGCGGTGAAAAAAACTGTTTTGTTAGGAGTTCTCCTCAAACGGTCCCAGAGATAACATGAAGTGTCATTTTGTTAGATAAAATCCTTTTTAATTTCCTAAAAAGGTCCATATATTTCATGCACGATCGATTTTGTATTTCCACTGTTCAATTTGCAAAGAAAGGAATCTGTGAAAATCTCACCTTAAACGTTGTTTCAACGAGTCAAATCACGTTCATATCTATTACTCAGAGATCCTAGATGGTAACAAGACTTCACTATTTCATTAGGGGTGTAGTACATCCTATAGGACACCATATTTGGTCAGAGAGCGATGCCTTCATGGCACGCAGATGACGCGGGCGGCCATCACTTGAACGACTATCTTTGTCAAATAAGCACCAATTGGGGTCAAACAAAGCTAGCTAGATAGCCAATGAGCTGGGCTTTATGGGAGCATCCGGAAACAATGTATATGTCATAAAATATCACTTTTAATCTTGTACGACAGCATGCCTTTTCATTTTGGACAAAAATTGTAAGGATATTATGAAGTTATGAAAACTTCTTGTTTTGTTTTGTATTAGTAGCCATTATAATATGGCTACTAATACTTGGAAAGCTAAATCAAAATCCAAGCATGAAGATTTGACGATATTCTTGCAGAAAAATGGAATATGAATGCGAATGTCTCCTTTACGATTTACCCAAATGTACCTGGGGACTTTACACTAAAAGTCTTGAGGATCAGTCATACTCCAAGTTATCCATCTGCAACTTTGCACATACACTGCTGCCATCTTGTGGACACTATAGGAATTACAACCAGAGTGATGGCTATAACAGTGACCTTTCTCTTGCATTTCAAAGATGGTGGTAAAAAAAACACAGGCTGGTTTTGTCATTGTATTTTCTTCTACGAGATCTATTGTGTTATATTCTCCTACATTCAATTCACATTTCCACAAACTTCAAAGTGTTTCCTTTCAAATTGCTTCAGGGCCTGAGCTACAGGCAGTTAGATTTGGGTATGTCATTTAGGTGAAAATTGACAAAAAGGGGGCTATCCCTATTAAACCAGTGCGCCTGGCACCTACTACCACACCCCGTTCATAGGCATCGAAATCTTTTGTCTTGCCCATTCACACTCTGAATTGCACACATGCACAATCCATTGTTTCAAGGCTTAAAAATCATTATTTAACCTGTCTGTCTCCTCCCCTTCATCTACACAGATTGATGTGGATTTAACAAGTGACATCAATAAGGGAACTGCTACATCATATGTCATGGAAAGAGCAGTTCCTGATGTGTTGTAAGCTCAGTGTATAGGCTATGTGTTTTTGGTTGTTGAGTCAATTAGACCATGCACGTTTCAAGCTTATCTTTCTAATAAATGAAAAGTTATTTCAGAAAATACAGGCAAGATAGCTGGCTAACTCATGGATCCTGCTTCGTAGTTTCCCCTCAGGAAGACAGAACTCAACCAGTTTATTTAGCTAAGGGTGCTCTAGAGTCGAGACTTGGTGGAACTAGAACACTAAGCATAGTCTGGGACAGTGGTTCTCAAACCTCTGCAGACATTTCACAATGTTGTAGCTCTGAACTAGCTATCCTGATTCACCTATTCAAGGGCTTGATGAGTTGAATCCGGTGTGCTCACTCTGGAATAGATCAAATCCATAGAAGCACTGTTCTGGGAGCAGGGAAACGTGTTTAATAGTATGACTGTCTTAACCTTTGGCTATCTCCACGGCCCAGGTCATGATCTGTTCCATGTCCATCTCCTGACTCTGCTCACTGGACAGGTACTCATACAGAGAACCTCCGCCTGCATACTC